>NW_021703780.1:24337736-24354009 GCF_005190385.1 Monodon monoceros
TGGGCCCCGTCTCTGTCATCGGGGTGACAAGTGAGTGGACGGTGGAAGCCCCAGGGTGGGACCTCGTGGGAGGATCACCCTCTCTCAGGTGATGGGTGAGTGGGGTGCAGGAGGCCCCTCTACTCGAGGCTGAGCCATGGTGCCCTGTGTGCCTCTCCAGGCTCCCTGAGGACCAGTATGTCCCCCTGGGCAGGGAAGGGCCTCTGTGAGCCATGCTGGTGGCTGCCCTGGTCCCCCACAGCTGACCCTGGAGGCTCCAGGCATGTTTATGAGATGTCAGCTGAACAGGACCACCCAGCCCCAAGGACGGGCTTCTCTGAACTGACTTCAGGGCCCGGAGCCGGGGCCAAGGCTTGGGAGGAGACCCAAGGACATCACCTGGGACCCTGCCTCACCCTCTCTGTGTCTCTCCCTCTCAGCTGCAGAGGAAGACACCCCCAGCCCCACAGAACCCAGCACAGAGGCCTCGGAGGCCCCCGAGGAGCCCCTCCTGGGGGAGCTGACGGTGACAGGATCCTCCCCGGACTCGCTGAGCCTCTCCTGGACCGTCCCCCAGGGCCACTTCGACTCCTTCACCGTCCAGTACAAGGGCAGGGACGGGCCCCAGGTGGTGCGTGTCGGGGGCGAGGAGAGTGAGGTGACCGCTGGGGGCCTGGAGCCCGGGCGCAAGTACAAGATGCACCTGTACGGCCTGCACGGGGGGCGGCGTGTGGGCCCCGTGTCCACCGTGGGCGTGACCGGTGAGTGAGGCTGGGGGCTTGTTTGTTTTCCTCCCACCAGTGGCCCCCAGCCTCCCTGTGGCATTGCCCTCCCTTGCCTTCCCCACCTGCCTGGGGAAGACCTAGAAAGAACAGCTCACGGGGGACTGGGCTACAACCAGCTGCGCGACTTTGAGCAAGTCTTAAACTTTCTGTGCCTGTTTCCTCAGCTGTAAAATGGGGATAGTGACACCTACCTCACAGAACCGTTGTGAGATTAAATGAATTAACAGACCTAAGAAAGGGTCTGGCACCAAGTAAACATGCTGGCAATGTTTGCTGCTATGGTTACTACATTTGTCCTTAGCCTGGGGTCTGCTCTGTCGCCTTTGGCTGGTTCAGCTTAGATATTCAGAATGTCCATGAGACATTGCCCTCTGCACCAGTGCAGCTGGAAACTTTCTTTACTGCTCATCCAGTGAGTGGTTATAGCAAGGAAGAATGTCCCTTCCACCCTAGTACAGGGCCACTCAGCCACCACAGAGGACCAGCCTGGGCACCTACTCTCCAGAGCCCCAGCATGAGGGGCCAGATCACAGACAGGCCTCTGGGACCCTCCTGCTAATCTGCCCAGCTTGGCCCCAGCAAGGGGCATCTCTTTTCCCCTTTGTTCACTGAAACAAAGACACAGCTTTTTCAAAAGCAACTTTTAATATAAAGGGGAAGATTTTGAAAAGCAGAGAAACAGGTTTCCAGAGCATGGTTTCTGTACTTCTCAAAGGGACTTGGTTGGCTTAGTTTCCAGAAGCTTCCACTCCCAATTTCTTTTCTTTCTTTAGTCAGCCCAGAGAGTAGGGAGAGGGGAAATCCTCTCTGAGGTACTGTCCTGCAGGCCTGAAGTAGCAGGATGGAGGCTCATGCCAGGCCCAGAAAATGTGGCCGAGGTTTTTCCTGGAGCCACCCTCAGTCCATCCATCTGTCCGGGACAGCCACACTGGTCCCTGGGTAAGGATGGACAGTGTCGGGCACTGACTGAGGCGGTGCAGTAGAGGAAAACCGAATCTTGGAATCGGAGAAACTGAGTTCCATCCCTGGCGTCTCAGTTCTTAGCTGTGCGATGGCGCTCATCATCCGAGCAGGAAGGTGATAGGCAGCTGGAGCCCGCTGAGCTGACCCAGGGCCGGTCCCTGGCACACAGCGCGTGGTGAACCGTTGCTAGGAGAAGAATTAGCATGCAGCTTTAGAAACATGGCTAACTTGGGAAAGGATTATGCCAAATGCAGCATAGGGCCTGCGGTACTCATGGGTAGCTATCATTCCACCTTTCCCAGTTAAGCCAAACCACCAATGATAAGGCTTGATGGTGAGGGGCAGTTTCTCTCTCTCATGGAAAGAAGTACAGAGACGCAGGAAACGGATGCTAAAGGAACCAGCAGAGCTAGAAGGCAAATGAAATGAAACACAATGCACGCGTGGCCTGGCACCTGTACCTGGGAGAAGCTCAGTACGTGATGGTTGTTCTGGCCCGCCTTCAGCTGCCTGCATCCCCGCCCTCCCCACTCAGACTTATTGCTATCCTCCTGAGGCCTCATCTCCAGCCTGGCCACACCACACGGCTGGTGGGATCTTAGTTCCCCGGCCAGGGATTGAACCCGTGCCCCCTACAGTGGAAGCGTGGAGCCCTAACCACTGGACCACCAGGGAAGTCCCATGCCAGTCTGTTTTTTTGTTTGTTTGTTTGTTTTTGTGGTATGCGGGCCTCTCACCATTGTGGCCTCTCCCGTAGCGGAGCATAGGCTCCAGACGCGCAGGCCCAGCAGCCATGGCTCACAGGCCCAGCCGCTCCGCGGCATGTGGGATCCTCCCAGACCGGGTCACGAACCCGTGTCCCCTGCATCGGCAGGCGGACTCTCAACCACTGCGCAACCAGGGAAGCCCCCAGCCTGTTTTTAAAGCAGGTTTTATCAGTACAGAGCCTAGTCTTGTCCTCCCACAGGAGCCAGAGAAACAAGCTCTTGGGAACCCCACTCACCCAGCTGCCCCTCTGCCAGTTGCCTCTTCGGACCACCTTCCAGGCTGGTCACTAATGAGCAGGGCTTCCCAGACTCAGCTCATTCTGGGGCAATGGGGACCAGCAGGTCCTGAGCTTGGCCTTTTCCAGACGTGCAGACCATTCATTCATTTAACAAACATTTGTGGAGCACCCACTGGGTGCCAGTGCTGGGGACACAGCAGCGAACAAGGCAAAGCTCCTGCTGAGAGCTCACATTCTGTCAGAGGGAGACAGGCACCAAATTGCACAAATATGTCAGTGAGACCGTATGTGACAGTGACAAGAGCTGGGGAGAAAAGCAAAGCCCAGTAGGTGAGATGGTGAGTGGGCGGGAAGCAGGCAGGAAAGGGCCTCCCTGAGAAAAGGACCTGCAGGAGGGAGAGGACAAGCCACGCAGGCCTCTAGGGAAGAGCATCCGGAGCAGAGGGAAGGTGCCTGAATGTCTGTGGACCAGTGAGGAATGTTTTGGAATGGGGAGGGTGATGTGAGAGATAAACAGGTGGGGCCTTGGAGGTCATTGTAAGGACCTGGTTTTTTCTCTGAGTGAGATGGAAGCCATTGCGGGAACAGACTCTGACTAATGTGTTAACAGTGGGGAACAGAGCAAAGGCGATGAGGGTGGAGGAGGGAGGGGATTTAGGAGACTGTGCTATAGTCCAGTAAGAGCACGTGTGCTTAGAGATGGTGGCGGTGGAGCTGGGGAGGGGGAAGGGGGTCAGCTTCTGAAGGTAATGCGGACAGGATTTCCTCGCAGGCCGGCCGAGGGGTGGAAGAGAGGACTCAGGGATGACTCGGCGAATGAAGCTGTGGTTTTGCTGAGGTGGGAAAGCTGGGGGGAGCAGGTGTGGCAGCAGCCCCTGAGCTCGGTTTTGGACTTGTTGAGTTTGAGACATCAGTTAGGCACCCAAGGAAGATGCTGAGCAAACACAAGTCTGGGGGTCAGCATGGAGGTCTGGATGGGAGGTCTTTGGAGCCAGAGATGCACAGATGGAACTTCAGCCACTTTCCCAGGATCTCAGTGGTGGCTGACACCCCTCCCCGCAAGCACAGCCCCGGATTCTGGCAGGGATTTAGTGAAGGGTTGTTGGCCAGACAGATGCCGCCAATCAGTGTAGTCTTACATCAGAACCACCCGGTGGGCACCACAAAAACAACACACATAATTACTACAAGGGGAAGAGGGGCTTTTCCTAACAGCCCCCCACCATCTCTATCTCAGCTCCACAACCAGAAGAGACTCCCGCAGCCACCGAGCGCCCCCGGAAGCCACACCTCGGGGAGCTGACAGTGACAGATGTGACCCCCAGCTCCGTGGGCCTTGCATGGACAGTCCCTGAGGGCCAGTTTGACTCCTTCGTGGTCCAGTACAAGGACAGGGATGGGCAGCCCCAGGCAGTGCCTGTGGCCGCAGACCAGCGAGAGGCCACTGTCCCCGGCCTGGAGCCTGCACGCAAATACAAGATGAACTTCTACGGGCTACATGGTGGGCAGCGCATGGGCCCCCTCTCTGTGGTAGCCATGACTGGTGAGTGAGCGTGGGTAAAGGTAGCTCCCATCCCTGGTTACCCGGGGCCACCCCCTCCCCTAGCCTCTCTCTCAGGTCCTGCCTCAGTGGCCCCTGCAGGTCCTCCCCAGTCTATTACCTGAGCCCTTGGCTCCTCTCCTGAGCTGGAACCTTCCCTACCCTCCAGTCTCCACCTCCACTCTGTCTCCTCCCCCAGGCAGGATTGTCTTCCTCCCATCTGACCTGAGTCTAGCCAAACGCTGTCTCTCTGACTGTCCACAGCTGTTTCCTTCCCTCTCTTTACAACCCTGCTGTGACTTGGACCCAGCTACCACCTCCCCCTGCTGCCCTTTTTCATTGGGGTTAAAGAACACACATCCCTTGAATCTCTTCTCAGGGGCCCTCAGCCCCCTGGTCTGAGCTGTGTTCCCTTCTGGCCAAGCCAGAATCTCGCTCCCTCAGGGAAGCGGCCCTTGCTCGTGGCTCCCAGCCTCTCCCACCCCTCATGCTTCCTGGGCACAGGTTGCCACCAGTTTTGTGCTATGGTGTCTGGTGAGACCAGTGAACCCCTTTCAGAGCAATGTCTTAAAATCCATAAAGTAAAACACATAGGATTACAAAGGTAACCAATTCTATTGATTAACCAATTATCAAAAATATTTTAAAACTCGAATTTATGATTCAGTAATACAGGAACTTCATCATTAGTTCATTAAATAGCAAGACTTAGTGGCATGTTTAATAACCTACCCACATTTAGAAGCAGTGATGAGTGTAAAGAGTATTTTTTTTAATTTTTTAATTTTATTTTACCTTTTTATACAGCAGGTTCTTATTAGTTATCCAGTTTATACATATTAGTGTATACATGTCAATCCCAATCTCCCAGTTCATCCCACCACCACCACCACCACCCCCGCCACTTTCCCCCCTTGGTGTCCATACATTTGTTCTGTACCTCTGTGTCTCAACTTCTGCCCTGCAAACCGGTTCATCTGCACCATTTCTCTAGGTTCCACATATATGCGTTAATATACAATATTTGTTTTTCTTTTTCTGACTTACTTCACTCTGTATGACAGACTCTAGGTCCATCCACGTCTCCACAAATCACCCAATTTGGTTCTTTCTTACGGCTGAGTAATATTCCATTGTATATATGTACCACATCTTCTTTATCATTTGTTGATGGGCCTTTAGGCTGCTTCCATGACCTGGCTATTGTAAATAGTGCTGCAATGAACATTGGGGTGCATGTGCCTTTTTGAATTATGGTTTTCTCATATACTGGGTATATGCCCAGTAGTGGGATTTCTGGGTCATATGGTAATTCTATTTTTAGTTTTTTAAGGAACCTCCATACTGTTCTCCATAGAGGCTGTATCAATTTACATTCTTACCAACAGTGCAAGAGGGTTCCCTTTCCTCCACACCCTCTCCAGCATTTATTGTTTCTAGATTTTCTGATGATGCCCATTCTAACTGGTGTGAGGTGATACCTCATTGTAGTTTTGATTTGCATTTCTCTAATAATTAGTGGTGTTGAGCAGCTTTTCATGTGCTTCTTGGCCATCTGTATGTCTTCTTTGGAGAACTGTCTATTTAGGTCTTCTGCCCATTTTTGGACTGGGTTGTTTGTTTTTTTAATATTGAGCTGCATGAAATGTTTATATATTTTGGAGATTAATCCTTTGTCCATTGATTCGTTTGTAAATATTTTCTCCCATTCTGAGGGTTGTCTTTTCGTCTTGTTTGTAGTTTTCTTTGCTTTGCAAAAGCTTTTAAGTTTCATTAGGTCCCATTTGTTTATTTTTGTTTTTATTTCCATTACTGTAGGAGGTGGATCAAAAAAGATCTTGCTGTGATTTATGTCAAAGAGTGTTTTCCTCTAAGAGTTTGATAGTGTCCAGTCTTACATTTAGGTCTCTAATCCATTTTGAGTTTATTTTTGTGTATGGTGTTAGGGAGTGTTCTAATTTCATTATTTTACATGTAGCTGTCCAGTTTTCCCAGCACCACTTATTGAAGAGACTGTCTTTTCTCCATTTTATATCCTTGCCTCCTTTGTCATAGATTAGTTGACCATAGATGTGTGAGTTTATCTCTGGGCTTTCTATCCTGTTCCATTGATCTATATTTCTGTTTTTGTGCCAGTACCATATTGTCTTGATTACTGTAGCTTTGTAGTATCATCTGAAGTCAGGGAGTCTGATTCCTCCAGTTATGTTTTTTTCCCTCAAGACTGCTTTGGCTATTCGGGGTCTTTTGTGTTTCCATACAAATTTTAAGATTTTTTGTTCTAGTTCTGTAAAAATGCCATTGGTAATTTGATAGGGATTTCACTGAATCTGTAGATTGCTTTGGTAGTATAGTCATTTTCACAATATTGATTCTTCCAATCCAATAACATGGTATATCTCTCCATCTGTTTGTATTATCTTTAATTTCTTTCATCAGTGTCTTATAGTTTTCTGCATACAGGTCTTTTGTCTCCCTAGGTAGGTTTATTCCTAGGTGTTTTATTCTTTTTGTTACAGTGGTAAATGGGAGTGTTTCCTTAATTTCTCTTTCAGATTTTTCATCATTAGTGTATAGGAATGCAAGAGATTTCTGTGCATTAATTTTGTATCCTGCATCTTTACCAAATTCATTTATTAGCTCTAGTAGATTTCTGGTGGCATCTTTAGGATTCTCTATGTATAGTATCGTGTCATCTGCAAACAGTGACAGTTTTACTTCTTCTTTTCCAATGTGTATTCCTTTTATGTCTTTTTCTTCTCTGATTGCCATGGCTAGGACGTCAAAAACTATGTTGAATAATAGTGGTGAGAGTGGACATCCTTGTCTTGTTCCTGATCTTAGAGGAAATGCTTTCAGTTTTTCACCATTGAGAATGATGTTTGCTGTGGGTTTGTCGTATATGGCCTTTATTATGTTGAGGTAGGTTACCTCTATGTCCACTTTCTGGAGAGTTTTTATCATAAATGGGTGTTGAATTTTGTCAAAAGCTTTTTCTGCATCTATTGAGATGATCATATGGTTTTTATTCTTCAGTTTGTTAATACGGTGTATCACATTGATTGATTTGCGTGTATTGAAGAATCCTTGCATCCTTGGGATAAACCCCACTTGATCATGGTGTATGATCCTTTTAATGTGTTGTTGGATTCTGTTTGCTAGTATTTTGTTGAGGATTTTTGCATCTATATTCATCAGTGATATTGGTCTGTAATTTTCTTTTTGTAGCATCTTTGTCTGGTTTTGGTATCAGGGTGATGGTGGCCTCATAGAATGAGTTTGGGAGTGTTCCTTCCTCTGCAACTTTTGGAAGAGTTTGAGAAGGATGGGTGTTAGCTCTTCTCTAAATGTTTGATAGAATTCACATGTGAAGCCATCTGGTCCTGGACTTTTGTTTGTTGTAAGATTTTTAATCACAGTTTCAATTTCATTACTTGTGATTGGTCGGTTCATATTTTCTGTTTCTTCCTGGTTCAGTCTTGGAAGGTTATACCTTTCTAAGAATTTGTCCATTTCTTCCAGGTTGTCCATTTTATTGGCATAGAGTTGCTTATAGTAGTCTCTTAGGATGCTTTGTATTTCTGCAGTGTCTGTTGTAACTTCTCCTTTTTCATTTCTAATTTTATTGATTTGAGTCCTCTCCCTCTTTTTCTTTTTTTTTAAATATTTAATTTTATTTATTTTTGACTGGGTTGGGTTTTTGTTGCTGCGCGCAGGCTTTCTCCAGTTGCCGTGAGCAGGGACTACTCTTGTTGCAGTGCACGGTCTTCTCACTGTGGTGGATTCTCTTGTTGCGGAGCATGGGCTCTAGGCATGCGGGCTTCAGTAGTTGTGGCACGCGGGCTCTAGAGCGCAGGCTCAGTAGTTGTGGTGCATGGGCTTAGTTGCTCCATGGCATGTGGGATCTTCCTGGACCAGGGATCAAACCCGTGTCCCCTGCATTGGCAGGCAGATTCTCAACCACTGTGCCACCAGGGAAGTCCCACCAGTCTATTCTGTATGTCCCTGATTCTGTTTCTGTTTCATAGATAAGTTCATTTGTGTCATATTTTATTTTTTTTTTAACGTCTTTATTGGAGTATAATTGTTTTACAATGGTATGTTAGTTTCTGCTTTATAACAAAGTGAATCAGTTATACATATACATATGTTCCCATATCTTTTCCCTCTTGCATCTCCCTCCCTCCCACCCTCCCTATCCCACCCCTCTAGGTGGTCACAAACCACCTAGCTGATCTCCCTGTGCTATGCGGCTGCTTCCCACTAGCTATCTATTTTATGTTTGGTAGTGTATATATGTCCATGCCACTCTCTCACTTTGTCACAGTTTACCCTTCCCCCTCCCCATATCCTCAAGTCCATTCTCTAGTAGGTTCCCTCTTTTTCTTGATGAGTCTGGCTAATGGTTTATCAATTTGTTTATCTTCTCAAAGAACCATCTTTTAGTTTTATTGATCTTTGCTATTGTTTTCTTTGTTTCTATTTCATTTATTTCTGCTCTGATCTTTATGATTTCTTTCCTTCTACTAACTTTGGGCTTTGTTTGTTCTTTCTCTAGTTCCTTCAGGTGTAAGGTTAGAGTTTTTATTTGAGATTTTTCTTGTTTCTTGAGGTAGGCTTTTATTGCTATAAACTTCCCTCTTAGAACTGCTTTTGCTGCATCCCATAGGTTTTGGATAGTCATGTTTTCATTGTAATTTGTCTCTAGGTTTTTTTTGATTTCTTCTTTGATTTCTTCAGTGATCTCTTGGTTATTTAGTAACGTATTGTTTAGCCTCCATGTGTTTGTGTTTTTAAAATTTTTTTCCCTGTAATTGATTTGTAATCTCATAGTGTTGTGGTCAGAAAAAATGCTTGATATGGGGCTTCCCATATCAAGCATGAACACGGGGCACCAGGTTCGTGCCCCAGTCTGGGAAGATCCCACATGCCGCGGAGCGGCTGGGCCTGTGAGCCATGGCCGCTGAGCGTGTGCGTCCGGAGCCTGTGCTCCGCAACAGGAGAGGCCACAGCAGTGAGAGGCCCGCATGCCGCAAAAAAAAAAAAAAAAAAATGCTTGATATGATTTCAGTTTTCTTAAATTTACTGAGGCTTGATTTGTGACCCAAGGTGTGATCTATACTGGCGAAGGTTCCGTGTGCACTTGAGAAGAAAGTGTAATCTGCTGTTTTTGGATGGAATGTCCTATAAATATCAATTAAATCTATCTGGTCTGTTGTGCCATTTAAAGCTTGTGTTTCCTTATTAATTTTCTGTTTGGCTGATCTGTCCATTGGTGTAAGTGAGGTGTTAAAGTCCCCCATTATTATTGTGTTACTGTCGATTTCCTCTCTTACAGCTGTTAGCAGTTGCCTTATGTACTGAGGTGCTCCTATGTTGGGTGCATATATATTTATAATTGTTATATCTTCTCCTTGGATTGATCCCTTGATCATTATGTAGTGTCCTTCCTTGTCTCATGTAACATTCTTTATTTTAAAGTCTATTTTATCTGATATGAGTATTGCTACTCCAGCTTTCTTTTGATTTCCATTTGCATGGAATATCTTTTTCCATCCCCTCACTTTTAGTCTGTATGTGTCCCTAGGTCTGAAGTGGGTCTCTTATAGACAGCATATATATGGGTCTTGTTTTTGTATCCATTCAGCGAGCCTGTGTCTTTTGGTTGGAGCATTTAATCCATTCACATGTAAGGTAATTATCGATATGTATGTTCCTATGACCATTTTCTTAATGGTTTTGGGTTTGTTTTTGTAGGTCCTTTTCTTCTCTTGTGTTTCCCACTTAGAGAAGTTCCTTTAGCGTTTGTTGTAGAGCTGGTTTGGTGGTGCTGAATTCTCTTAGCTTTTGCTTGTCTGTAAAGCTTTTGATTTCTCCATCAAATCTGAATGAGATCCTTGCCGGGTAGAGTAATCTTTGTTGTAGGTTCTTCCCTTACATCACTTTAAATATGTCATACCACCCCCTTCTGGCTTGTAGAGTTTCTGCTGAGAAATCAGCTGTTAACCTTATGGGAGTTCCCTTGTATGTTATTTGTCGTTTTTCCCTTGCTGCTTTCAATAATTTTTCTTTGTCTTTAATTTTTGCCAATTTGATTACTATGTGTCTCGGCGTGTTTCTCCTTGGGTTTATCCTCTATGGGACCCTCTGCGCTTCCTGGACTTGGGTGGCTCTTTCCTTTCCCATGTAGGGAAGTTTTTGACTATAATCTCTTCAAATATTTTCTTGGGTCCTTTCTGTCTCTCTTCTCCTTCTGGGACTCCTATAATGCAAATGTTGTTGCATTTCATGTTGTCCCAGAGGTCTCTTAGTCTGTCTTCATTTCTTTTCATTCTTTTTTCTTTATTCTGTTCAGCAGCAGTGAATTCCACCATTCTGTCTT
This sequence comes from Monodon monoceros, assembly GCF_005190385.1. NCBI lineage: Eukaryota > Metazoa > Chordata > Mammalia > Artiodactyla > Monodontidae > Monodon > Monodon monoceros. The sequence continues at coordinate 24,348,392 of NW_021703780.1, forward strand.
CCAGGTCACTTATCCTTTCTCTGCCTCAGTTATTCTGCTGTTGATTCCTTCTAGTGTAGTTTTCATTTCAGTTATTGTATTGTTCATCTCTGTTTGTTTGTTCTTTAATTCTTCTATGTCTTTGTTAAACATTTCTTGCATGTTCTCCATCTTTGCCTCCATTCTTTTCCCGAAGTCCTGGATCATCTTCACTATCATTATTCTGAATTCTTTTTCTGGAAGGTTGCCTATCTCCACTTCATTTAGTTGTTTTTCTGGGGTTTTATCTTGTTCCTTCATCTGGTACATAGCCCTCTGCCTTTTCGTCTTGTCTATCTTTCTGTGAATGTGGTTTTTGTTCCACAGGCTGCAGGATTGTAGCTCTTCTTGCTTCTGCTATCTGCCCTCTGGTGGATGAGGCTATCTAAGAGGCTTGAGCAAGTTTCCTGAAGGGAGGGACTGGTGGTGGGTAGAGCTGGGTGTTGCTCTGGTGGGCAGAGCTCAGTAAAACTTTAATCCACTTGTCTGCTGATGGGTGGGGCTGGGTTCCTTCCCTGTTGGTTGTTTGGCCTGAGGCGGCCCAGCGCTGGAGCCTACCCGGCTCTTTGGTGGGGCTAATGGTGGACTCCGGGAAGGGTTATGCCAAGGAGCACTTCCCAGAACTTCTGCTGCCAGTGTCCTTGTCCTCATGGTGAACCACAGCCACCCCCTGCCTCTGCAGCAGACCCTCCAACACTAGCAGGTAGGTCTGCTTCAGTCTCCTATGGGGTCACTGCTCCTTCCCCTGGGTCCCGATGTGCACACTACTTTGTGTGTGCCCTCCAAGAGAGGAGTCTGTTTCCCCCAGTCCTGTCGAAGTCCTATAATCAAATCCCACTAGCCTTCAAAGTCTGATTCTCTGGGAATTCCTCCTCCCATTGCCCGACCCCCAGTTTGGGAAGCCTGACGTTGGGCTCAGAACCTTCACTCCAGTGGGTGTACTTCTGTGGTATAAGTGTTCTCCAGTTTGTGAGTCACTCACCCAGCAGTTATGGGATTTGATTTTATTGTGATTGCGCCCCTCTGCCATCTCACTGTGGCTTCTCCTTTGTCTTTGGATGTGGGGTATCCTTTTTGGTGAGTTCGAGTGTCTTCCTGTCGATGATTGTTCAGCAGTTAGTTGTGACTCCGGTGCTCTTGCAAGAGGGAGTGAGCTCACGTCCTTCTACTCTGCCATCTTGAACCAATCTCTGTAAAGGGTATTTTGAAGTTTCTGCAGTAATTTTAAGGTGATGTGACAATCTCTGTGATTCCTATTGGTGACAGGGTTACAAGCACTGCTAGTACCACCGTGGTTGGTTTCCTATATTCATCATTGAAAGAAATGCTACATTTCACTTAGAGATCAGTGCAAAAGAGATGTAACTGTTTCCCATCTCAGTTCAAAGCCCTCTAAGGCCCTCGGAGCCCAGGAGCCCTGTGAGGGGGGATTTCTCCCGCCAGAGGTCTCAGCCATGTTCTTTGTCCTCCTGGATCCTAGCTCCACTCTCTCCAGCCCCGGGCACAGAGCGCCCCCTTGAGCCACGTCTGGGGGAGCTGACAGTGACGGATGTGACCCCGGACTCCGTGGGCCTCTCCTGGACAGTCCCCGAGGGTGAATTCGACTCGTTCGTGGTCCAGTACAAGGACAGGGACAGGCAGCCCCAGGCGGTGCCTGTGGCTGCAGACCAGCGTGAGGTCACCATCGTCGGCCTGGAGCCCGATAGGAAGTACAAGTTCCTGCTCTTTGGGATCCAGGACGGGAAACGCCACAGCCCAGTCTCTGTGGAGGCAAAGACAGGTGAGAGGGACCCCCACGAAGCTGAGCCTAAGGCCCCAGCCCTGCTGCCCTTCCTCACGCTGCCCTATCACCTCTCCCTTCCGCCGGGTCTCCGCTTCATCCACCTCTTCTGTTTTATTTGAAAAGCCACACTGCCTGCCCCGATCCCAGGCAGATGAGAACCAGGAAAATGGGGCCAGTTCCTGGATCAGTTTCCCCTGCTCACTTTTCCCCTCTTCTCATAATTCCTACTTCTATTGAACGGGGGAGCCTCCTTCAGACCCCTTCCTGGAAGGTGGAACAGGAGAAACAGCAGGGCTAGATACAGGGGAGGGAGCCAGGAGCCGTTCCACCTCCCTTGGCCTGTGAGTCCTCAGCCCTGTGTAGCCATCACCTCCTGAGGAGTCTTCCCTCTGACTCTCACCCAGTTTCCCGCCTACTGGCCCAGACACACTGGGTCCCATATCTGCCTCCCCAGAGGGACCCCTTTCCTCCTCTGCCCTCTTCCTGGAGCTTCAGAAACTGGGGACCAGAGGAGCCCAAGACTGGCTGCCCAGTCAGACCCAGTCAGGCCCAGCCCAGCTGTGCCCCTGTCTTGGGTTTTGATCCAGGCACTCCCCTGCCCCTGGGGGCTCCCTGTTGCCAGAAAACTCTCACAATAACAATGCCGTCAGCATCCTTGCTGTCCAAGAAGTCAGAAGGCCAGCTCCTTCTCAGGCCTCGGGATGGCTTCTTGGGCAGATACCAGATCCTTCTCCCGTCTGAGCTCCCCTTCTTCTCCCCATACCCCCCTCATACATAGGCAGCCCCCACTCCTCCACTGGGTCCTATGAGGGTCACCTCCATCGTAATATCTTACCTCCCCACCAGCTGTCTGCCCCCATCAGGGATCCTTTTCCCCCTCTGACATCCCCAGGACCCTTGGATTTCCCCAGGGAGCAGTCAGATCACAAAGAGTGGGTTCCTCGGCCAAAGGAAATAAGCAGACCAAGCCTGTGATAAGCTGCACCCTGCTAAGGAAATAGTCTCTACTAGGTGCTTAGAGCCTGGACAGCAAGAGGAATAAGATAAATAGCTAGCTAGGGAATCTCTTCTCCCAGAGATGTCTCAGGACAGAAGACCCCTCCCTGCGCTGGTTAAGTGGACAGAGGCAGGGCCAGCTGGGGATGCTGGCAGGCATGGGAGGGTGATGGAAATATTGGGGGGAAGCACTGATCATTTGGGCAGTTCTGGGTTTTTCCATTCTCCAGTGGGAGGCAGTCAAGGAGTCGTTTTGGAAAAAAAAATAAACACAAGAACCTTTCCTCTCTGTCAGTTGCTCGAGGTGACACCAGCCCAGGAGCCCCACCCCGCCTCGGGGAGCTGTGGGTGACAGACCCCACCCCAGACTCACTGCGCCTCTCCTGGACAGTCCCCGAGGGCCACTTTGACTCCTTTGTGGTCCAGTTCAAGGACAGGGACGGGCCCCGGGTGGTGCCTGCAGAGGGCCACGAGCGCTCAGTCACCATCGGCCCTCTGGACGCCAGCCGCAAGTACAGATTCCTCCTCTACGGCCTCCTGGGCAAGAGGCGCCATGGCCCCCTCACCGCCGAGGGCACCACAGGTGAGGGCAGCCCCTGCAGGGGGGCATCTCTGATCTGGAGGCCAGGGGAAGGTCCTTGTGGTCAGTTATGGTGGCTGCCATCACGGTTGTTGTTTGGCTTCAGCTGTTGTGGCTGGGATCCAGTGCCCCCTCTCCTTACACAAGCCGGAAGATCCAGCCCTGCAGGTTGCAGGCATGGCACAGCCCTGTCTTTAGATCTCTCAGTCCTTCCCTTCAGCATCACCCAGCCTTCAAGAAACAACGCAACGATTTCCTCTCTGTGTTTCCATCTCAGAGACCCGGAGAGCTGTGGACGAGGCTGGAACAAAACCACGTCTGGGGGAGGAGCTGCAGGTGGCCAGCGTGACATCAGACTCCGTGGGCCTCTCGTGGACGGTCCCTGAGGGCCAGTTTGACTCCTTTGTGGTCCAGTATAAGGACAGAGATGGGCAACCCCAGGTGGTGCCCGTGGAGGGCAGCCTCAGGGAGGTCAGTGTCTCAGGCCTGGACCCTGCCCGCAGGTACAAGCTGCTGCTCTACGGGCTATACGAGGGCAAGCGTGTGGGTCCCATCTCCACCATCGCCATGACCGGTGAGTGCAGCTGGGGGGAACACACTGTGCCTCCTGTCCGCCTGGCTCTCCTGGTCTGATGGAGCCACACGAATTCAGAGCTTCCTACACTCCTTCTTTTGGGGGAAGGGATCAGCTTCATAGAGGCATAATTTACATACAATAAAATTCACCCATTTTAAGCTCATAATTCAATGAAACCATTACCACAACAAACATATAAAACATTGACTCCAGAAGTTTCCCTATGCTCATTTGCAGTCAGTTTCCCCACCCCCAGCTTCTGACAATCACTAATTGCTTTCTATCATTATAGTTTTTCCTTTTTAAGCTTTTCCTTTAACAGAATCATACAGTACACAGTTTTTTGTGTTTTTCTTGCACTTAACATAATGCTTTTGAAATTCATCAATGTGTATCAGTAGTTGGTCCTTTTTATTACTGACCTCTTGTCTTCACCTCCTCCCCTCCTTCCATCCTCTTGGAGAGTCTTGGTGCGGTGACAAACCAGTCACCCATCTCTACCTGTCTCTCTGAACCAGCCCCCAGGGAAGAAGTCGAAGCTGAGACTGAGGCCCCCAGCCCTCCAGCATCTGAGCCCCGTCTGGGGGAGGTGACTGTGGAGGAGGGCACCCCACACACCCTGCATCTCTCCTGGACCGTGATTGAGGGAGAATTTGACTCCTTTGAGGTCCAGTACACAGACGAGGAGGGGAAACTCCAAGTAGTCCATTTAGGGGGCAACCAGAATGACATCACCCTCTCTGGCCTGGAATCCGACCACAGATACCTGGTGAGCCTGTACGGTCTCCACGATGGGCAGCGTGTGGGTCCTGTGCACGTCGAGGCCCTGACAGGTGAGCAAAAGAACTCTGCCCACTCGGCTTCCTTCCAGGTGGCTGTGAGGGCCCGGAGGAGGGCAGAGTCCCCGTGGACACCGTGCCCCTCTCTCAGGTCCTTCTCCCTCCATGTCTGTGTTCAGCCCCAAATGAGGAAGAGAATGAACCTTCAGAATCTCCCTCTACCACCCCTGAGACTCACGTCACGCCTCGCCTGGGGGAGCTGGCAGTGACAGACGCCACCCCCGAATCCCTGAGCCTCTCCTGGACCATCCCCGAGGGCCAGTTTGACCACTTCCTGATCCAGTACAAGAACGGGGATGGACAGCCCAAGGCAGTGAGGGTGCCAGGACACCAGGACGGGGTCACCATCTCGGGCCTGGAGCCAGACCACAAGTACAAGATGAACCTGTACGGCTTCCATGACAGCCAGCGCGTGGGCCCCGTCTCTGTCATCGGGGTGACAAGTGAGTGGACGGTGGAAGCCCCAGGGTGGGACCTCGTGGGAGGATCACCCTCTCTCAGGTGATGGGTGAGTGGGGTGCAGGAGGCCCCTCTACTCGAGGCTGAGCCATGGTGCCCTGTGTGCCTCTCCAGGCTCCCTGAGGACCAGTATGTCCCCCTGGGCAGGGAAGGGCCTCTGTGAGCCATGCTGGTGGCTGCCCTGGTCCCCCACAGCTGACCCTGGAGGCTCCAGGCATGTTTATGAGATGTCAGCTGAACAGGACCACCCAGCCCCAAGGACGGGCTTCTCTGAACTGACTTCAGGGCCCGGAGCCGGGGCCAAGGCTTGGGAGGAGACCCAAGGACATCACCTGGGACCCTGCCTCACCCTCTCTGTGTCTCTCC
>NW_021703780.1:24354177-24537451 GCF_005190385.1 Monodon monoceros
GGTGGACACGGGGCCCACACGCCGCCCCCCGTGCAGGCCGTACAGGTGCATCTTGTACTTGCGCCCGGGCTCCAGGCCCCCAGCGGTCACCTCACTCTCCTCGCCCCCGACACGCACCACCTGGGGCCCGTCCCTGCCCTTGTACTGGACGGTGAAGGAGTCGAAGTGGCCCTGGGGGACGGTCCAGGAGAGGCTCAGCGAGTCCGGGGAGGATCCTGTCACCGTCAGCTCCCCCAGGAGGGGCTCCTCGGGGGCCTCCGAGGCCTCTGTGCTGGGTTCTGTGGGGCTGGGGGTGTCTTCCTCTGCAGCTGAGAAGGAGAGACACAGAGAGGGTGAGGCAGGGTCCCAGGTGATGTCCTTGGGTCTCCTCCCAAGCCTTGGCCCCGGCTCCGGGCCCTGAAGTCAGTTCAGAGAAGCCCGTCCTTGGGGCTGGGTGGTCCTGCTTAGCTGACATCTCATAAACATGCCTGGAGCCTCCGGGGTCAGCTGTGGGGGACCAGGGCAGCCACCAGCATGGCTCACAGAGGCCCTTCTCTGCCCAGGGGGACACACTGGTCCTCAGGGAGCCTGGAGGAGGCACACAGGGCACCATGGCTCAGCCTCGAGTAGAGGGGCCTCCTGCACCCCACTCACCCATCACCTGAGAGAGGGTGATCCTCCCACGAGGTCCCACCCTGGGGCTTCCACCATCCACTCACTTGTCACCCCGATGACAGAGACGGGGCCCACGCGCTGGCTGTCATGGAAGCCGTACAGGTTCATCTTGTACTTGTGGTCTGGCTCCAGGCCCGAGATGGTGACCCCGTCCTGGTGCCCAGGCACCCGCATCACCTTGACCTGCCCATCCCTGTCTCTGTACTGGACGGTGAAAGAGTCGAAGTGGCCCTGGGGGACAGTCCAGGAGAGGCTCAGCGAGTCCGGGGAGGATCCTATCACCGTCAGCTCCCCCAGGAGGGGCTCCTCGGGGGGCTCTGGTGCCTCTGTGCTGGGCTCTGTGGGGCTGGGGGTCTCGTCCACGCCTTCCTGCGGGGCTGAGAGAAGAGATTAGACTTTACAGGTGATGTGCTTTGTGGTGATGTTAATCGTCACAATAAAGTACATTTGGCAAATATACTCTTCAAGCTGTCAGCTTAGGGGTTCCTGTAGCCTTTGTATTAGCCATTCAGTAACTCATCAAAGGAGACAGGGCTGAGACAGGCCCCTAAACCTCGTCAGTGCTGGACGACTGCACTGTGGGGGTAGGGGGCCACCTCTCACATCTGAGAAAGGAGACGAGATGGGAAGAGAGAGAACTCTGAGGGATGCTTCTCTGCTGTGTTCATGGACAGTGCTGACCACAGGAGAGCGAGGGGGCAGTAAGGCTTCTTCCCACTGTGTTCCTCCCTTTCAGCTCCACTGACCAGGACAGGAAATGGGATGTGCTCCGCTAAGGCTTCCCAGGGCAACCCTGCCTCTCCCTCCACTTCAGACAAGAGCGGGAGCGGGGCGTGGGCGGGGGAGATGTTGCGGATGGCGCTGGGGGCTGTGGAGGGCCGTGCTCTTCCCCGGCCTGGGCTAGAGTCACAGCCCCGAGGCATCTGCCCACTGTCTGCAGCAGCTAGGTCTTTGCTGAGGCTCCATGGGGCGGGGAGACTGGCACAGGGAAGCCAGCCCTTCTGTGACTCACTCCACGGTCCACGGGGGACTGCTAAGGAGACAGGTGATTGAGGAGGCAGCAGGCAAGAATGATAACCCAGGCAAGGATGGGGAAGGTGGGGAGGTGAGGAGAGAAAAAGGATCCTGGGAAGCGAGAGGGTCAGGAAGAAATAGTAGCTCACTCTTCAATGGCAGTTTCGATGTGCCAGGCACTGTTCTAGGTGCCATATGTATATTAACTCATTTAATTCTAACAGCTCTGTGAAGCTGTTACCATTATCATCCCCATTTAACAGATGAGAAAGCTGAGGCCCAGAGAGGTTCAGTAACTTGCACAAGATCCCAGAGCTAGGATTAAAATCCAGGCAGTTGGCTCTAGAGCCCATGCTCCCAACCGCGATGCTACACAGCCATGGAAATGGTGCTGGGTGGGGGAGGCTGGGCTCATGGAGGAATGCAGGGCAGGGGGGCTGAAAGTGAGCCCTTTGCCCTGCTCCAAGCTGGCTGGGAGTCAGGGAGTCAGGGGGCTGGGAGGAGGCTGGGGAAACATGGAGCTCATGTCCCTTGGATTTGCCAGCTCTGAACAGAGCAGCTATGGCGGGAGGGTGTGGGCAGCAGGCAACAGAAGCTCAGAAATGACCACAACCTGAGCCAGGGGAAGAAGGCCAGCAAAGACCGCGGGGAAAGAACACAGGGGCTGAGGACATCCACGGGGAGGACAGCCTGGGACGAAGGGGTGATTCCCAGTGCTCAGAATGTGGGAAATGGGGTCTGTTCTTGGAGATGGAGAAGCGGGGCCAAGAAAGTTTGGTCAGGGACTGGCGGCTGGATGCAAAGTCCTGGGATGTCGGGAAGTAGACTGTGAAGGTTTGGCAGAACTGGAGCCGAGAAAGAGAAGGTGGAGGGAAGTGTGAAGGATCCCGGGTCAGGTCCTGCTCACAGGGCTGGGGGTTGGCCAGGGAGGGAGCCCCGTGCAGCCCTGACTCACCTGTGGTGGCCACCACGGACACAGGCCCCACGCGCTGCCTGCCATGAAGCCCGTAGAGGTTCATCTTATACTTCCGGTCAGACTCCAGGCCGGGGACGGTGACCTCATTCTCATGCCCCCTGATGGGCACTGCCTGGGCCCGCCCCTGCGCATCCTTGTACTGGACCATGAAGGAGTCAAAAGCGCCCTGGGCCACCGTCCAGGACAGGCGCAGCGAGTCTGGGGCGCTGCCAGTCACTGTCAGCTCCCCCAGCAGGGGCTGCTCAGGGGACTCTGGGTGGCGGGGCTCCTCTCTCTTCTCTGGGGCTGTAAATAAGAGGATCCAGGCAGGGCTGAGTTGGCAGAACCCCAGGATTGGGGCCTGGGGTTTGGACAGGTTGTCACACCTGTGGGAGTCTCTACGCAGTTAGCACGAGTGATGAACTCTGAGAAATCTGACGCAACCAGGGTGTGACACACCTTCTGGGCCTTGGGGAGCAGCTGAACAGGATGAAAGGGTCCCAGCAGTGCGGGGGAGGCTGGCTGGCCCTGAGCCCAAAAGCAGGGAGTCAGCCATCTCGCTGGGAGGCCCCAGCTGGTTCCTGGCTGGGGGCAAGCATGCGGGAGACTGGGAGGGGTCACATGGGGGCTTAGGTGGCCGCTACTCACCAGTGGTGCCATCGGCCGTGAGGGGGCCGCGCCGCTTCTTGTCGGCAATCCCAAACAGAGTGAATCTGTACTTGTGGTCAGGGTCCAGCGGGGAGACAATGACCGAGCGCTCGGGGGCTTCCACGGGCACCACCTGGGGCCGTCCATCCCTGTCCCTGTACTGGACCACGAAGGAGTCAAACTGGCCCTCAGGGACAGTCCAGGAGAGGTGCAGCGAATCTGGGGTGGGATCTGTCACCCACAGCTTTCCCAGGCGAGGTGGAGTCACTGAGCTGGAATCCGTCTGAGGCACTAGAAAGAGCAGGTAGAGGGAAGGGAGGGACACAGGTCAAAGGATAAGAAGGAACCCATCTCCCACCTGGGGATGCCGTGTGAGGTTGTACAGGCTGTTCACTACACAAAAGGTGCATGGTGGAGGGAGCACTGAGGGGCTGAAATCCAGCCAGTGCTCTGCTTGCCAACCCTGGCAAAGGGCTATGCCCACCTGGAAGAAGGGGTGCTTTCTTTGATGGGGCACAAAAGCACTGTATGGACTAGTGTGGCCCTGACTAGTTCTGCAGCCTGGAAAGGGCTTCAGAGAGAAGGGAGCCCAGCCAGCCCCTTCCACATCTCCACGGCCAGGGAAGTCTCCCAGGACAGCCTCTGCTGTTTCCAGGCCTAACAACTGGCTGCTTTCTTCTCCAAGAGAGGGAAGCTTGGTCCTTGGCGCATTCTTACGTGGGAGAGCCCCCCACACCTGCGCTCTGGGCCCCGCTTCCTCCTTTCCTACCCTCCCTCCCTGGGCTGTGCCATGCGCATTTACACAAGCTCCTCCACTCGGCTACGTCACCCTCCAGCCTCCACCCTCCCTCTCTGCTCTCTAGTCCCAGCCCACATTCCAGAAGGAGATGTCTATACTGTAGTCATGTCCTCACCTACCTCACCCTCCCAACACAGCTCCACCCTCCACCAGCCGCTCTCACCAGGGTGAGTGGTGACCTCGCCATTGCTAAGTTCTGTGGACACTCTGTAGCCTTGAATCACTCTTACGGAATCTGACATGTCTGACTGCACCCTTCATTTTGGCATCCCTCTCCCCAATTCACCCTGCAGGCACCCCTTCCTCTGCTCTTGCCCTGAGTGTTAGCCATCTCCAGGGTTCCAGTGGCCATGTCTCTTCTCCCTGCCCCCCGGCTTCTGCCTGTTGGGACACCCACACCCCCTCTTCAGGCCTTTCCTCTGCTCTCCAGGCCCATGAGGGCAGCAGGATGACCCTGTGGCCCCACCACTTTCTGCTTGAGTGACCTTGCCCTCCCTGCGCCTCAGCTCTCCTCATCTGTGAAATGAGCATGCCTCACAGGGCTGCTTATGAGGACTAAGTGCGATGACACACTTAGAACATCTTGAACACATCTGACACTTAACGAATGCTCGAAAGATGTTTCACTAAGTGTCCCCCGCTGCACTGCTCCTCACGTCCGTCGCCCCTCGCCTCAGGGAATAGGACTGCCTTCTCCGGCTGTCCTCTGCAGTAGCCTCAGTGTTATTTGTAAGATAAACATTGAATTATGTCCCTCTCTCACGTAAGGCCCTTTGGCGGCCCCCTAGGGTCCTCAGATGAGGTCCAAGTGACTCAGTCGGACACATGAGATCAGTGCGATCAGTGCCCTCAGCTGCCAGGTGCCCTGCCCCTTGCCCAGAGGAAAGAGGCTTTGATTCTCTTACAGGGCCACACTCTCTCCTGCCTCACTCTCCCTCTGTTTGCTCTACCCTCCTCAACCTCCCTGCCTGACCACCACAATTTTCCCTTCAGGATTCATCTCCTGCACCACCTTCTCCAGGGAGCCTTCCTGGACTTGCTGAAGCACTGGGCAGACCCCCTTCAGGACTGTGCAGAGGGCAGAGGCAGGGGTGTGTGTGACCCCTCTCACTTACAGATCTTGGCTTCAGCCACCAGGGGGCCATGCCTCTTCTTGCCCACGAGCCCGTACAGGACGAATTTGTACTTGCGGCCGATGTCCAGGTTGGAGATGAGGGCTGAGCGCTGGGGTCCCTCTACAGGCACCACCTGGGGCCTGTCCCTGTCTTTGTATTGGATCACGAAGGAGTCAAACTCGCCCTCAGGGACCGTCCAGTGCAGAAGCAGGGAGTTGGAAGTCATGTCCGTCACCGTCAGCTTGCCCAGGCGTGGCGGGGCCAAGGGCTGCCCAGGCTTCTCCCCATCCCTGTCTGGGGTGTGGGGCAAAGCAAAGCACGTGGGCTCAAGCACTGCCTTGTCCCCAGGCTCCTTCCCTCTCCTCTGCCCACTGGCTCACTCCATCCTGGACAGCTCCCTTCCCAGAAGCCTCCATTCCCCGCCCTCTGTTCTCCGGGACCAGCTTTTCTAAGAAGGTGGGCATTTCTCCCAAATCTCTGCTCTGGAGTGAGAGCTTTGGCTCTGCCCTTGCGATAACTGCCTCCCCACTCACAAAGGTCCCAGTCCCTCTTCACACCAAGGTCTCTGGGGGAGCTTCAGGTCCCCTGTGGTTTTCCCTGAGAGTTCAGAACCTTGCCATTGCTGTTTCAGAGCAGTCTGAAGACGCCTCGGTCCACCTGAACTCCTCTCTCCCTTACCGCCCTCTCCCCAGTGGTGAGCTTGATCTGGAGTTGCAGGGAGAGCTGGCTAATGGGACCATGGGGTGCTGTCCACTGCAGGCTGGGCTCGCAGGGTGAGGGGCAGCGCCACTGTCCTAGCCTGTCCAGGGAGGGGATGGCAGGGGCTTGGGAGAAGGGAAAGGGAGGAGAGGGCTGAGGGTCAGGATCCTCAGGGCCAGATGCCTCCCCACACCCACCCTGAGAGACATAGTGGGCGGGCTGGGGCAGAGGAGTAACCAGGAAGTGGGGGCAGGGCGATTCTGCACAAAGAAAGCTGTAAGCGGAGAGCCAGGGGGCCAACAGCCTCTCTCCTTGAATCCTCGTCCCATCCTTTGACTTTTGTCCTCTCATCTACTTTGCCTGGAGTACTCCCCCTGGCCCACCCTACCATTGTGCTAAGACCCCCTCCATCCCTCTTGCCTCTGAACCCTCAACTCCTTTTCTCTCCTTGTTTCTCCTACCACCCTGACCCAAACACCAGCCCTGCCCTTCAATCTCCACCCCACCTCTGAAATCCTAATGGCCCAGCCCCTCCCCCAACCTCAGGACATTGGTCTTGAGCAGAACCCAGGATGTACCCATAATGCCTTGGTAGATGAGAGGGGCAGAGGGCTCGCCCCCGGGGGGCACCCCACGAAGTGACAGCTCATAGGGGGATCCAGGAGGGGGTGAGGGCACCAGAGCCTGACGGGCATCCCCTGGCAGTAGTTCCTCATGTGCCCCAGGCCCTTCGGGCACCCGTAGGCACAGCTGGAAGTGGGCAAAGGTGTCAGGCTGGGCGGTCCAGGCCACGCGGAGGTGCCCTGTCTTGTCTCTGCCCAGCACCCTCAACTCTGCCAGCTCCTGGGGTCGCTGCTGCAGGACAGGGGCCTGAGCCCCTTGAGTCGTTGAAGGGCCTGAGGGCGGAGGCTCATCAGTGGCCCCCAGGAGGTCTGAGGGGGAGGACCCTGGGAAGAAGCAGGGGGAGGAAAACAGGAGAGCAGAGTATGAGAGTCAGAAAGGAAACCCTGGCCCCCAGGCTCTGCCCTCTAGCCTCTAAGAGCCTACAGACCCTCCCTTTTCTGCTCCTGGATCACCCCCTGGGTCACCTCATCGTCCCAAACGTGCACCACAGTCCTGCACAGACAGGCCCGCAGGTAATAAATAAAAGAAATAAAGTCTGCCATCCCTCGTCCCACAAGGCTCCTGTGACCTCCAGCCCCGACAGACCACCATGTCCCTCCCCACAGGAACCCCTTCCCCACTGGGTGGTGGTCGTGACTTCCAATAGTGCTGCAGTGACAAGCCTGGAAGAAAGGAGGAGACGGTGGTGTTGGGGGGGAGGGTACAGAGACAGTAGGTAGTGAGAAGAGAGGGAAGAGGGGATGGGGGGATGGACATCCAGCTCAGGTGGCATCTGGGCCCTGTGGGGGAAGAAGAGGTCCAGAACCCTCCCCACGACAGCCACAGAGCGCCCCTTCCCCGAGCCAGGACGTCGTTCCTGTGGGAGAGACAAGTGTGAAGTGAGCCAGGAGGTTGGAAAGGCAGCTCAAGAAGCAGTGGTTTCACCTCTCTCACACACATGCTGCCTGATGGCTTCAAGGCCACCTCCAAGCAGCTCCGATGTGTCCCTTTGAGGTTGGGGCCAAATTGTGGAAAATAGTAACCATGACCACAGTCTTCAGCCACTCTCACCACAGTGAGTCAGAGTGGGGAACCACTGGTTTCTCTCCCTACCCGACCCAAACTGCTCCAGACACTGCCCCTCCCACCAAATGCCCCTTCTGTTGCCTAGAACAGGATTCCTGGCAGAAGTGTCCTAGGAACCCAAGTGAAAATCAGACAGTCCCAAAGAACAGGTCTCCTTGACCTTGGGTATCCACCAGGACCCTGAGGGTGGAGGTGGCGTCTAGGGACACGAGAAAGTGCGCTTTGTTGGGGGGGTTCTCTTGGAGCCTGGACCAGGTAGGGCTTGAAGACAGAGCGTGCGGTGGGGTGGCAGCCCGAGCAGTGAGGCAGCGGGAGGAACTCATGGATGCCGACTCCAGTGGCAGGTGAGACTGGGCAGGAGATGGGTGGTCCCGCGGCCCCACCCACACTACCTGTGGTTGTGATGAAGGCGTAGGACTTGGAGGTCTGCCCTGCCCGCACCCCGTGGACCTCCACGTGGTAGGTGGTGCCGGGCTTGAGATCTGGCAGGCTGACGGTGCGCGTGGTGCCCGGGACGGTCAGCTCCCCGCCGGGGCCCTCTGCGGGCGGCTGGGGCCGCCAGCGCAGCACCACGCGCTCGAAGTGGCCGCGGAGCCCGTCGAGGGACACGAGTAGTGCGCCGTCGGCGGAACTGCCCAGCACCTCGGGCTTGGGGTGGCCGGGAGCAGACCCCCGGTCGACGCCTTCGGGCGAGAGGCCGTAGGTGCCCTGGTTGGAGTCCCGCTTCCAGGTGCCCGAGTCGGGGCTGGAGGTGGGGTGGGGGCGACGGGCCGGGGGTGCGGGGGAGCTGGTGGGGATGGCCGCCGCCAGGCGACGCCGCTGCAAGTATTCGTGGATGTGGCGCGCCACCGACGTGTAGGTCTGGTTGGCCCGCAGTGGGTAGCCGTGAGCCCGCAGGTGGCGCTCCAGGTCCTGCGCGGTGCCGCGGAAGCGGCCCAGCTCGGCCGTCAGGTTGCCCCACGCCCGCCGAGGGGGCTGGGGAAGGTTCGGCCCGGGCCGAGACTCCGCCTCCCCCTCCTCCGCCGGCCGCGAGGGCCGAGGGGGGACTGGTGGGCGCGGGGGCCGCGGGGCCGGGACCGGCCGGGGCCGGGGCCTGGGGGACGGGGCTGGGGCGTGCGCCTCCGGGTGACTGTAGTGGCCTGGTGCTGCCGGGGCGGAAAAAGGGGGAGGGGGAGAGCCGGTCAGTGGCAGCCCCCCACCAATCCCTGCACTCCTCCCCGTGGCAGTTCCTCCCACCGTCCCTCCCACCGTCCCTCCCACCGGAGCCAGAGGCCTCCTCCTGTGCCCCAGCCCCACCTGGAAAGAGAATCGAGAGAAAGGAGTTAGTGTCCCAGGATTCCCTCACCCCGTGCCCTCCAAGCCCGCCACTGTTGGTGCCCTAGAGAGAAGAAACCAGCGGGTGGGGCCCTGTGCCTGAAGGAGAGAAAGGGGCGTGGGAGGAGAGACTGCGAGCTACAGCGAGGTGGGCGTCCCTCTGTCACAGGAAAAGAAAAGAAAGATCCAGGCATCTGTTAAGAGACCGTGAGGGTTAGTGGAAAATTACTGCGGAGACCTAAGTCCCCCAATCCCCAATCCTAAAGTCAACAGGAGTGCTGATCTCTAATCTGCCTAATTCCAATCTCTCCAAGATCTGACCACTGACTGAGCTCAAGGGCTGTCCCTGTGTCCAAGTTTGGATCAGAACCTCCCCCATCTGGGTGGGTCGGACAGCATCTCCTATTTACTGCTTCTCTCCGTGAGGCAGCTCCTCCCAAACTCCAGCCCACAGCCTTCCTACAGTACTCCAAGCACCTGAGAACTCCATCTCCACAGAGCCCTTGGTGCACAGCAAGGCCCCCCAGCAGGTGCTTTGGGACTGCCACACACCCTGTCAGTGCGTTCAGAGCAGCCTGTGAGCCGGACATGTGGACTCCCTAGGAAGTGGCTCCTATGCTCAGAAACTTCCCTAACCCTTGGCCAGCCATACCTGTGTTGGCCCTGACAGAAGCCGGGTAGCTTACTGCCCGGCCCCGCTTGGCAGTGACGGTCACCACGTATTCTACGCCTGGCATGAGGCCGGTCAGCAGCGTCCCGTCTGCCTCAGAGGGCACTTCTAGCCGCACCCTCTGGTTGCCGGCACTGACGTAGGACACCACGAACTGGTCCACCTCGGCCTGGGGGCGCAGCCAGTTGAGCTCCAGCGTGGTTGGCATCACAGCCACCACTCGGAGGTCCTGGGGGCCATCGATCACTAGCCAGGTCAGAGAGAGGAGGGATCAGGTGGGAGTCTGGATCTGCAGTCACCAGCTTTCCTTCTATGAGCCTTGCCCCCAGCCAATCCCTCCCCTCTGCCCTCTTGGAGGGCATATTCCCAGCCACCCCTCTCAAATCCAGATCTCCACCCAGGACCCCACCCCACAGCCCCAGCTCTCACTGGTGGTGATGGTCTTGGAGGCAGGAGGGCCCCAGCTAGTCCCTCGAAGGGCACGGACAGTGACCTGGTACTCCTGACCGGGGGCCAGTCCTCTCTGGTCATAGGCTGAGGCAGAGCTGGGCACCCGCGCTGTGAATGGGGGGCTCGGCCCCTCTGTCTGCAAGAGAGAAAGCACCAGGTGGATCAGGGCTGCCACTCTCACGCCTGCCGCTCAAGCCCCCTTATCCTTTCTCCAGTTCCAGGCAGGGTCAACATGAGACTGTGTAGAACTTGGCCCTATACAGCTGGGGCGCGTGGGTGGTATCGGCAAACACATGTAGAACACCTACTCCATGCCACGTACTATTCAAGGCGATTTACAGAGATGAACTCACTTAATCTGCTCAAGAATCTGATGAGGGAGGTCGTATTATTCCCAACGGACAGATGAGGAACCTGAGGTACAGAAGGATTAAGTGGCTTGCCCAAGGTCACCAACACCAAGAAAGTGGCAGGGATTTAAACCCAGGCAGTGTGACCTCAGAGTCCCCTCTCACGGGCACTACCTTTTCAGCCCGTTCATCAGCTGTCTGCCAGAATTCGGACACATGCCAGGACTCTTCTTCTGGCTTCCCCCCGGCAACCCTGACTCCCTGGGCTCGAGGAGGCTTCTCCTAAGCGCGCTCCTGTCGTAACAGATGAAGTAGATGAGGGATGCCACTTCAAGTCTCACTTCCTCCTTCAAGCAGCTGCCCCAGCCTGAGCCTCCCCACAGACACCTGCCCCTGTGACCCACGTCACGACATTTCCTTTCAGGTACTTTTCTTGTATCCTCAGCAGGGTTGTAGGCCCCTCAAAAACAAGGCCCACCTGCTCAGAGTTCCACAAATATGTTCCCTGATTTTGTGCCTGGCATCATTTGGGCACTGGAGACATAAAGATAAAGGATATGATCCCTGTCCTCAGATAGCTCATGCCCTAGTAGCTAAATGTGTGGCCACGTCTTAAGTTTTATTAGATCCCTAACCCAAATCTCTATGTGTAGCACAGGCCTGTAAGAAAACAACCCTCCTTCAAGTATTCATGTAAAGTATTATGATTATTTGTGGTGACCCCATAGAAAATCTGCCAGCCCCTGCTCCAGGCAGGGTCTCCTGGAGTGCCAGCCACTGCGGAAACAGGAGGAATGGACATTTGTGAGTAGTCTAACAGCCCAGCATTTCGCTGGGCTGTCTATCTAGGACAGCTAATAAAGACGTTCTGTTCTGTTTAGCTATGTTGGCCGTTATGGGGACACCTCCGTTCAGCCAAGTAGGATTGGAAATTTCAAAAGGTACTCTCCTAAACCAAGAGAATTGTGGGAAAATCAGCATAGTAAATACCAAAGTATAAAACCAGATGAGAGTCCACGTAGAGCCTTCTGGGTTCAGGATGAAGTAAAGCTTTGTCAGAGTTCTCTTGGCTGAAAAGCTTTCCTGGGCACACAGGATCCCCATCCCTCTCCTACTCACTCTGCCCTAGGATACCCCATCCTGGGAGGCCTTGGACTGGTCTCAACTCAAGACCTGTGTGCTTCTCCTCCTTCCCAGAACTTATTCTCTGTCCCCTTATTCCCCCAACACACACACACACACACACACACACACACGAATACACATACACACACACGCACGCTTTGAGTACTCCCTGATGATGTCTGGTCCTTTCAGCAAGAGAAGCCCACCCCCAGAGTTCTCCTTCTCCCTTCAGACCACCTACATGAACCTTTTAAACGCTTTGTAGTCCCTCCTGAGACCCATTTGGGAACAGTCCCCTGAAAAGTCCCACTGTCAGTCTAAGCCACATCTCTCAGCACCATCTGTCTGGTCTGATGCAGGCTCTCTAGCCAGATGCTAGCAGCTGGTTCTGCCCCTTGGTGAGAGTTTGGGCTGCTTCACTGATGTCCTTGGCAAGATTCTAACTCTATTCTCAATATCAACCTCATGGCCCCAGGTGGGCGACTCCACTTTGGCTGGTCCCTGGAGCTTACCTCATCCTCACCCTGCTTTTCAGACCAGACCAAACAAACTTTTCTCAGGCTGCAAGGGCCTGTGTCCCAATGAAAACGTGGCTTAGCCCCAGTTTCCAGGCTGCAGAATACACCCAGACAGGGAATACGTGAATGTCGTTCTGTTCGGGGGTTCGCCTCCCTCAGTTTCTTCATGCTTTCTCTCACATTCATAGAAGACCTTGCCTTTTGCAAAATAGCAACATTTCTTAAGTTAGTGGTCCTTGGGCTTGGGGTGCACCAGAATCACCTGGAGGGCTTGTTACAACACAGGTTACTGGGCTCTGCCCCCTAGAGCTTCTGACTCAGTAGATCTGGGGGTGGAGTCTGACAATTAGCATGTCTAGTGCTCCAGGTGATGCTAATGCTGTAGGTCCAGGGAACACACTTTGAGAACCACTGAGTCGGAGGAACAATGCCACGAATGCAGGGAAAGGAGGAATGTTCCTCTTCTGTGTTCTGAAAATCATTCCAACAACTAGGCATGTCCCTTAGCCAGGGATAGTAGAGTTTGGGCTTTGAGAGAGAAGTGGTTCTAGAAAAGGGGAGGGGATAAGGTAGAGAGAGGCTTCTAGGAAGATGGCAGTGGCCAGACGACAGCCAGCTACTGAATGTCCTCTGTGCCAACAGAAATGGATAGAGAGTGCTGGCTAAGGCAAGAGGCACAATTCTAGGGGCCGGCCACAAAAAGCATAGAAAGCATAGTCAGAGGGCCAGTAGCACAGGCTGATGTGGAGTCCAAGGGAGGAGTCTGGGGACCAATCTTACGGGAGCATCTTCCACACCCTGGCTCAGAGAGAACCCAGAATGTGACAGAGGCCCATACCCAGAGCAAAGCAGATGAGCTAAGAGCATGGCCAAGCTGGACCCCGGCCAGCTCAACACCAGCCTGGCCCCACGGAGAGGGAGAAAGCCTAGGGCTGCAGCGGGGAGGCTGCACCCCCTGAGAACACCAAGGATAAGTTCATATTTACTAAGAGTGGGAGATGATGCTACCCTGTAAGCTCCTTCTATCTCAAGTGTTTATTTTACTTCTTCTTTCCCTGAAGTTCCTTAGAAAAGTTCTGTTTAAAAGTCCTACCCTCTCAAGATTAAAGCTATGCAAATAATATACACACAGAAGAGAGTGGGAGAAACACTTTACAATGTTAACAGTGCTTGTTTTAGTGTGAAAGCCAACGATTGTTTTTTTTCTCTAGTTGCCAAATTCTTGTCTTGTGATTACATTATTTTTATAACTGAAAATAATTTTTTTTTAAACAGAAGAAAAATCCAAGCTCTCTTGGTTGTGCAGCAAAGTAGGGATTTCTGCCTCTGCTCCTACCAGGGGGTAAGGAGAGACAGAACACGGCAGGGCTCTGGGCTTGAGGGGATAATAAGACTTAGAATGACTAGGCCAGTTGGGGTGGGGGTGACAGCCAGCACCTCTGAGCTGTCCCTTCTGTCCTAGAGGCTTCCTAGGTTTAGGCCCTGGGACTTATTTATTTTTCCAGAGTCCTGACTGGGTAGAGATGAGAATGACATGGCCTACCCACCAATGGCATTTGTGGGATGATGCAGGAAAACATTTGGACAGCAGAAATGTCAGATGATTTGAAACTAGGAGACCAAACACATCATAAAGGCCCAATCTGCATAAAGGGAAATCTCTAATGAGAGGCCACCGTCTTTGTCCTTAGGGTGTCCCCAAATATTTTAAGAGTGAGTTGGAAGGAGACAGAGAAAGGAGGATTTGCAATGCACCGATGACACGGAGGTAGGGGAACCAGCTCACAGACTCAAATAATTGCAACAGCCTAGACAGGTTGGCCCAAAGCAAAAATGAAACACTGAAGAGAGACAAATGCAAAGGCTTATATTTAGGCTTAAAAAAAGAGTATGGGGCTTCCCTGGTGGCGCAGTGGTTGAGAGTCTGCCTGCCGATGCAGGGGACACGGGTTCGTGCCCTGGTCCAGGAAGATCCCACATGCCGCGGAGCGGCTGGGCCCATGAGCCATGGCCGCTGAGCCTGCGCGTCCGGAGCCTGTGCTCCGTCCGCAACGGGAGATGCCACAACAGTGAGAGGCCCGCGTACAGCAAAAAAAAAAAAAAAAAAAAAAAAAAGAGTATGTAGTTGAATGTCTTCTTTTTTCCTTCTTTCTTTTCTTCCTTCCTTCTTTCTTTTTTCCTTGTTTATATTTTTTAAAGTTTCTACACTGAGCCTATATGACTTTTATCATTAAAAGTTACTTGAAAAAATCAAATGTGATCAAAATAACTGACAGTTTGTCAGTTATGAACTGACCACAAGTTCATATATGTCAACTCTGAGAAAAGTGCCAGGGTAGCCAGAATGAGCCAGGGGAACAACTGGGGTCCTCTCTGCTCCCACATTTTGATGGGGTGGGGCACATACAAAAAGCAGGAGGTATTAGAGGAGGAAAACCAAAAAGTGAAGGATTCAGAGAACAAAGCATTAAGAAAAGGGGAGAAGAAACCAGTGGATTTGGCCTGGAGGGAATGAAGGGTGACGTGATGGCTGATGTCTCCAAATACTTGAAAGCCTATGGTGTAAGACACAGGGAAAGAAAAATCGCATTCTGACGGCTGGCGAAGGCCCAGCTAGGGCCAATGGATGGATGTTAGAATGGGGCAGATTTGGATCCAGCAATAACAGAAAGAACTGACTACAGTGATGAACAAAAATGGAGTCGGCAGCCTCAGGAAGGCTGAGCTCAAGGTCACCAGAGATGTTCCAGCAGCAGTGGGCCAATGCTGCAAAGGCTTCTGCACCGGGTGTGGGGCAGGAGGAGCAGGCCTTTAGAACAGCTTCGGGAATCAGCCAGCTGGATGCAACCACTGGTTACCTGGGACTCCTGCTTGAGGTGAGCAGGAGGGAGCCCCCTCCCCGCAGTCCTGCCCACTCAGCCCCCTCTTGGAGCTTGGCTCTCACCGTGGGGATGAACTGAATTTCATAGGCATCCACATTGCCAGGAGCCCGGGTCCACTCTGTCCGAACCATCGTCTCCTCCAGGAGGTGCATCCTCAGGCCCTCAACGGCTGGCACCTCTGTCCAGGAGAACAGGATATGAGAAGATGCTTAGCCCGAGGCACCCCAACCTCCACCATCACAGGCCCCTCCTACTCAGGGCCCGCTCTGAGAGATCCACCCGAGCTCTGACTCCTCTCTGGGGGTGGGGCAAAGCCGGCAGCGGCCTGAACAGACCTTGGGTCTCCTTTACTGCCGCCCATCTCCAGGAACACAAAATCTCCCTAAAAGCAACTAAAGGGGCCCCCAGTCTGCTCATCAGAGATCTGAAGGCAGGTCCCGCCTGCAGGCGTGCCCCCACGGTTCTGCAGCCCCTGGTGGACAGTGGCTACCTGGCTCCTCTGACTGCCCCGCCCCCCACCCCAATATATGCCCCCCCCCTTCACTCTTCCTCCAGTTCTCTGGGCTCCTAGGCCTCAGACTCAGGCTTTCCCACTGGCTCCAGTTTTCCAGTCCCTTTTCCCACTGGGAAAGGCTGCCCACTCACCTTCCCCGCAGTCCTCCCCTGCATAGCCATCTTGGCAGACGCAGCTGCCCTCACGACACTCTCCCCGACCGCGGCAGTCCCCGGGGCACGTCTGGATGGCGCAGTCGGGGCCTCGGAAGCCCTCGACGCATACACACTGGCCTGCGCGGCACAGTTCCCGAAGCCCGCAGCCCCCGGGGCAGGCGCTGGCGGGAGGCCCTTCCTGCCCGCAGTCCTCGCCGCTATAGCCCGCGTGGCACACGCACACGCCCTGCACACAACGTCCACGGCCCCGGCAGTCCGCCGGGCAGGTTCGGGTGGCGCAGTAGGGGCCGGTGTAGCCAGAGTCGCACACGCAGCGCCCGTCCTCACAGCGGCCGCGCCGGTGACAGTTGGAGGGGCAGGTACGGAGGCTGCAGTCCTCGCCCGTGTAGCCCTCCCAACAGGCGCACACACCATCCTGGCACACGCCGCGCTGGCTGCAGTCGCGCGTGCACCGTCTCACGCCGCAGTCTTCACCCTCGTAGCCGTCGTCGCACACGCATCGCCCCTCCAGACACTGGCCGCGACCTTGGCAACCCCTGGGGCAGCTGCGCACGCCGCAGTCTTCGCCCTCGTAGCCCACGTCGCACAAGCACACGCCATCCTCGCAGCGGCCGCGACCACGGCAGTCCCCGGGACACCGTCGGCTCCCGCAGTCCTCGCCTGTGAAGCCCGGGTTACACACGCAGCGGCCGTCCACGCAGCGCCCGCGACAGTCGCCGGGGCAGGCGCGCGTGCCGCAGTCCCGGCCTGTGTACCCGGGCCAACACACGCAGCGGCCGCTCTCGCAACGACCCCGGCCGCGACAGTCCCCTGGACAGCTGCGCACGCTGCAGTCCTCGCCGCTGTAGCCCGCGTTGCACACGCACACGCCGTTCTCGCAGCGCCCGTGGCCCCGACAGTCGCGCGGGCAAGCGCGGGCCCCGCAGTCGGGCCCCGAGTACCCAGGCCAGCACACGCAGCGGCCGTCCTCGCAGCGGCCCCTTTGGTTGCAGTCGCCCGGGCAGCTGCGCACTCCGCAATCGTCCCCGCTGTAGCCTGGGTGGCAGATGCATTCGCCCTCCTCGCAGCGCCCTCGGCCCCGACAGTCGCGGGGGCAGGTCCGCGTGCTGCAGTCCTCGCCCGCGTACCCGGGCCAGCACACGCAGCGGCCGTCCACACAGCGCCCGCCCTCACCACAGTCCCACGGGCAGCTCCGAGAGCCGCAGTCCTCGCCAGCGTAGCCAGGGTCACAGACGCAGCGCCCGTCCTCGCAGCGCCCCTTCTGGCTGCAACCTCGGGGGCAGCTCCTCACCCCACAGTCCTCGCCAGTGTAGCCTGGGTTGCACACGCAGCGCCCGTTCTCGCAGCGTCCCCTCTGGCTGCAGCCCCGAGGGCAGGAGCGCAGGCTGCAGTCGGCCCCGGAGAAGCCCGCGCGGCACACGCACACGCCCTGCACGCAGCGCCCGCGGCCGTGGCAGTCCCCCGGGCAGGAGGGCCAGTTACAGCTGGGGCCGGTGTAGCCAGGGAAGCACACGCAGCGACCACGGACGCAGCGACCCTGATCATTGCAGTCATCTGGGCAGGACCGGGAAGCTGAGGGGGGAGAGGAGGGGGTCGCCGCGGCATCTGTGGGGTCTGAGCAGGTGGGCCCACCCCAGCCTGGCTCGCAGGAGCAGGCACAGCGGCTCAGGTCAAACACGCCATGGAGACTGCAGAGGCTCCGCACGTCCGTCTGGCCTGGAGTAAGAGCAAGAGGTGGGCCTCAGTCTCTCTGCGGGAGCGGCTGACCCTGTATCGTGCCCCTCTGAGTCAGCTTCTCCAGCAGAGCCAGCCTCATTTCCTAAGGCCATCTTAGTTTCCAGCTGCAACTTGTCGGCATATGTGGCCTCCCAGTGCCCTAACATACGCTGGGGAGGAGAGGGCTGACATCTAGTCACGTGGCTCCTCTCTCAGAGTTGTTCCCGGGCTGCACTCACCGCCCCCAAGGGGGAGGCAGGCATGCCTTTTTCTAACTCATACCGAGGTCCTTTATAGACTAGCGATGCCCACCCAACCCTAACCCACTTCTCCACCTTCCTCTTTTTCTGTGCCCCTTCCTGGGATCATCCGCTCACCTGTGCCAGCCTGGGCAGCAGCAGGACAACATCCCCCAGTGCACTGTTCCTTGAGCCCCTTCACCAGCTCCTCCAGGATCTCCAGCCGGACCCTCAGGGCCTGCACCTCTGAAGCAGGGACAGGGGGCTCAGTGCCTGGGGGACAGCCACAGCTACCTGAATTGGGCAGGTTAATGCGGTGGGTGAACACCACCTGCTTCTCCCCTCCTTCCATGGTGTGCTCGTAAAGCTGAGAAGAAGGGCCTCCCCCTCCTGGCTGTTCTGTGCGGCCTCCTGGCTGGGGAGGAGGCCGTGGGGCTGGGAGTGTCACATTGGACCGTGAAGAGAAAGGCCCTGCTCTGACTGTGCCCAGCAGCACCAGGAGGGCCAGGCTGGAGGTTAGGGAACCTTGGGCTGGCATCATTCAGGAGGCTGCAGGGAGAGAGGGCACATATGAGAGCAGCTTCACAGAGAAGGAGACAAGATGAATGCCCTCCTTCCCCAACACACACACCCATAGTCCCACCACCCACAACTAATCTACCCAACTCACATGTTGGAAAATCCACATTCAGCCCAACCCTAACGGATACCCTCCTTGGGCAGATCTGTCTCTACCTTGTTTTCTGATATCATTTGGTCACCCTGCTCCACCCCCTCCACCCACACTGGTCTGTTTTGCTTGTTCCACAGACACTACAAGATTACATTAGACAAAAGGGCCTTTGCACTATATGTCTCCTCTGTCTGGGACGTTCTTCACTGAGCTCTCGGAGGCTGTCTCCTTCTCGTTCAGATCTTAACTCACGTGTCATTGAGCCCCAGAGGTCTTCCTTGATTCCCAGTTGGAGCAGTCTTTCATCACTCCCCAGCACAGGGTCCTCTGCTTATGTTCTTAAGGTACCTACTGCTGCCTGAATCAACTGTTTGTGTGGCTACTTGTTTATCTTTCTCCCACTGCTAGGATGGGAACTCCATACGAACAGGGACCTCATCTGTCCTGGCACGCGGGGGCTATTCAACACATTTTTGTTGAATGGATCAGTGGATGAATATAAAAGACTAATCCTTCCACAAGCACCTGGGTCCCAGCTCCTATTGTCTTTCAGAAACCTTAAGGTGTAGATTATCCTCTGTCTTGTATTCAGCCCCTTACTCTCAACTAGATCCCTCCCATCAGCTTCCCATATGAGCTCAAAAAGCTCCTGTTTAAAACAAAAAACAAAAAACAAAAAAACCCCTCTTCCTCAGGACTTACATTACCGAGTATCAAATATCAAAACATTACAAAGGTGCAAGGATAGAGAGAACAGAATAGGGTCCAGAAACAGACCTACACATATGTGGTCACCTGATTAATGAAAAACGTACCACTGCAATTAAGAGGAGAATGAACTGTCTTTGTGATAAATGGTCCTGGGTCAAATGAAGATCCACATGGGAAAAAAAAGTCTATCTCTACCTTATGTCCACCTACAGAAATTAATTTAAAATGAATATATAGGGACTTCCCTGGTGGCACAGTGGTTAAGAATCTGCCTGCCAACGCAGGGAACACGAGTTTGAGCCCTGGTCCGGGAAGATCTCACGTGCCACGGAGCAACGAAGCCCGTGAGCCACAACTACTGAGCCCACACGCCACAACTACTGAAGCCTGTGCACCTAGAGCCCATGCTCCGCAACAAAGAGAAGCCAACGCAATGAGAAGCCCGCGCACCGCAACGAAGGGTAGCCCCCGCTCACCGCAACTAGAGAAAGCCCACGCGCAGCAGCGAAGACCCAACGCAGCCAAAGTGAAAAAAAAAAAAAAAGGATTTCTTAAAACCTAACCACAAAACTTAACCATAGAGGTCATCAAAAGACACCATTAAGAGAATAAGAAGGCAAGCTACAGAGTGGGAGAAAATAGGTGAGATATGTCAGAATATGAATATATATGTATATAAATTATATATGAAGGGGAGAGTAGGACACAGTTATTGAGAGTGAGAGAGAGGATTAAAATCTAAACTAAAGAATTCCTTCAAAACAAAGACAACAAACAAAAGGCAGGCCACCCAGTTTTTTGTTTTTTTTGCAGTACGCGGCCTCTCGCTGTTGTGGCCTCTCCCGTTGCGGAGCACAGGCTCCGGACGCGCAGGCTCAGCGGCCATGGCTCACAGGCCCAGCCGCTCTGTGGCATGTGGGATCTTCCTGGACCGGAGCACGAACCCGTGTCCCCTGCATTGGCAGGCGGACTCTCAACCACCGCGCCACCAGGGAAGCCCAACCCGTTTTTTAAAGTGGCAAAAGAAACAGGCTCTCCAGTAAGGAATATAGCCAAAGGGCCAATTAATATATAAACAATAAACATATGTATGTGTAGAACAAAACCAGTAATCAAGGAAAGGCAAATGAAAACGGCAACAGGATGCCATTAAATATCCACCAGCACGGCTAAAATTAAAGGGACTGTTGTTGCTCGATATTGGCAAGAATGTGAGGCTACTGGAACTCTCATTTATTGCAAGCAGGAGCAGATATTAGTGCAACCGGACTTCCCCGGTGGCACGGTGGTTAAGAATCTGCCTGCCAATTCAGGGGACATGGGTTCAAGTCCTGATCTGGGAAGATCCCACATGCCGCGGAGCAATTGCGCCTGTGCGTCACAACCACTGAGCCTGTGCTCTAGAGCCCGTGAGCCACAACTACGGAGCCCATGCACCACAACTACTGAAGCCCACACACCTAGAGCCCATGCTCTGCAACAAGAGAAGCCACCACAATGAGAAGTCTGTGCCCCACAACGAAGAGTAGCCCCCACTCGCCACAACTAGAGAAAGCCTGCGCACAGCAATGAAGACCCAACGCAGCCAAAAATAAATAAATAAATATTATTTAAAAAAAAAAAGAAAGAAAGAAATGAGTGCAACCACTTTGGAAAACCAGTAAGCAGTTTCTACTGAGGCATACAGCCTATAACTTAGCAATTCCACTTCTTGGTAAATATCCAACAGAAACGACTGCGTACATCCTCCAAAAGACATGTACAAGAATGTTCATGGGATTTTTTTCATATTAGCCCAAACTGGAAGCACCTCAAGTGTCCATTAACAGTAGAATGGATAAATAAATTGGGGCATAGTCATAAAATGGAATACTATACAAAAACACCCTCTTGGGACTTCCCTGGTGGTACAGTGGTTAGGACTCAGCGCTTTCACTGCTGGGCCCCAGGTTCAGTCCCTGGTCGAGGAAGATCTGCAAGGCGCACGGTGAGGCCAAAACCAAAACAAAACAAATAAACAAACAAACAAAATGAAAAAACACCCTCTTGTTACATGCAACAACATGGACAAATTTCGCACACATAACACTAAGCAAAAGAAACCATACACAAAAAAAGAACGTTGTGAATGAGGCTATTTATATGAGGTTCAAAAACAGGCAGAGCTAATACAAGATAGGATAGAATTACTAGAAATATTTTGTACCTGGAACTGGGTGGTGGTTAAACATATGTATACATAATCAAAATTAATTGAGCTATACACTTAAGATATGTGCATTTCACTATATGCACAAAAATATACTTAATACACAAAATATACAAAAATATACTTAAAATTTTTTTTCCCCAATCTCACACTCCCTCCAACCACCACATATTTTTCTTCTCCACTTCATGGCCATAGTTGTCAAAAGATTTATCTATACTCACTATTTCTATTTCCCTATATCCCATGCATGCCTCAATCTGTTCCCACCTGACTTCCCGATCTCCTTTCAACCCAAAGGTTACCAAATAGCCCTCCCAAAGGTCTCCCAATGATCTCAGTGTCACAAAATCTAAAAGACGTTTGTCTTCACCTTACTTGATCTCTCTCAAAATCACTGGATACTGTTGACCACATCCTCCATTTTAGAGCATTCTGTATCTGTGCTGTCAATAAGGTAGACAGGAGAGATCACTGACTCTCGAACACTTGAAATGTGGCTAGAGTGACTGAATTTTCTTTAGTATTTTTAACAGCTCCCCAGGTGACTGCAATGTGCAGCCAGAGTTGAGACCTACTGCAGTAGTCGTCCACCCAGGTACCTTCATCCAGACCCATGACTTTAATTTCCAAACTATACCCCAACATATAAACTCTCTCCTCTTAACTCCAAGCAATATATCCAACCTCCTATTTGGCCTCTCCTCTTGGGCACCTCAAATTCAACATGTCTAAAACTGAACTCAACGTTCATCCTTCCCGTACTGCGTCCCCTCTCAGTGCTCTCTACTGCGGCTCACGGCCCCAGCCTCGGTCATCCAGCCTCACGGGCCAGGAACCCAACAGCCTGTTCAACACCACTGTGTTTCATCATATTTACCCATATTTTACTGTAAACATCCTTTAATCTGCTTATATCTCTCCCTCTAAGCATCATTATAGTCCAAGCTACTATCTACCTTTTGCTTGACAACTGCTGGTCGCTCTGCTTCCATTCTTGCCCCCTTATAATCTTGCGAAGGCAACTAGAATGTCCCTCTCCCCCTAAAACTCTTCGGTGTCGCCCTTCCGAATGCTCTTCAAACACTGACAGACAGCCCTGCATCATTTGGCCTCAGCTGACCTCTCCCACCTCATCCCCCATAAGACTTCCCTCCCTCTCTCCACTCCAGTCTCACTGGCCTTAAGTCCCCCACACTCTTCCCAGCCCCAGACCTTTGTATCTATGGTTTCCTCTATGTGGAATGCTCTTCCCTTTTTTCTTGGCTTCCTCGTCCTTCAGGTGTCAACCCCACATCACTTCCTCAGGAAACCTTTCCTGCCCAGGTCAGGTTCCCCCTATCACGTGACATCACAGCATTGTGTAACTCCCATTTGTAGTATTTATGACAATTTATAATCATATATTTATTTGCGGGATTATTTTATTACTTCCTTGCCCACACTCAATCTTGCCTGCTAGACTGTAAGGTCCATGGGGGCAGGCATAGCACCCGCTTCTTTTCTTGGCTGCTATATCCTTGCATCTGGCACATAGTAAGTGCTCGATAAATACTTATTGACTATATAAATATTTAGTCAATTTACATAGCTCAACTTAAGCCCAGGACTAGCATCAGGGCTGGAACCAAGGACAGGACCAAGGTCAGGGCTAGGACCACGGACAGTGTCTGGGGCTGTAAGTTGGTTAGAAAGAGCAGCTGGGGCAGATGTTGACCAGGGAGCAGGCCAGGTGTGGATCCTGGCAGGGCTGCATGGTACAGGCACTTTGGAAAACCATTTGGCACAATCTACCAACTCTACTAGAGCTATATGCCAACCCTATGACCTGGCACTTCCACTCCGAGGAATATACCCACCACAGCAGTACTACTCATAATAGCCTCAAACTGGGAACTACCCAAATGTCTCACATCGGTAGAATGGATTAAATAAAGTGTGGTTTGTTCACACAGTGGAATAAAATAAAGCAACGAGAACAAACTACCACTATATGCAATAGCGTGGATGGGTCTCACTAACACGGGGTGGAGCAGAGAAGTCGGACACAAAAGAGGATGTGCTGAAACATTCTATTTATGTGAGGTTTGAGTCTAGACAACGTTAATCGTCAACTGGTAGTGTTACAAGTCAGAAGTGTGGCACTCTCGGGGGAGTAGTGACCAGAGGGGCATGGTGGGGAAATTCTGCGGTGCTAAGAACATCCTGTTTCTTGATCTCAGTGCTGGTTACCAAGTTGTGTTTGTTTGTGGAATCCACTGAGGCAAGAATTGGGGGGCACAGGGAGACAAGGGTTAGAGAGGAAAGGTAGTGGGGCGCTCGGGGTGAAGGAGAGGGGGCTATAGTAACAGAGGAGGGTGCTGGGGGCAGGTTCAGGAGAAGGGTTAAGGAGAGGTGTTAGCAGGTGCCCAGTTCTTCCAGACCAGAGAGGCTGGAGTGGGAAGGAGGGCAGGGTGAGTGGTGGGAATGCTGACTGGGGAGGAGGGAAGGGACTGTGACCCGCACCTCCTTGCAACACGCACACGTTTCCTGGCTTCCTACACTTAAAATTCTCCTCTGAGTCTGAGAGAAAGAAGTTTCCGGGGCTACCAGCCATCATACCCCGTCACCACCCCACGAGAGATGGAAGGGAGCTGGACTAAGGGACAGAGCGTTTCCACACTGAGAGGCACCCTGCCCGACAAAGCCTGGGCAGAGAGACCTGGCAGGCAGAGAGTTGCCCTTCCCTCGGCCCCTCAGCCCTTCTCTCAGCTTGGAGTGTAGCCTTGGGCATGAGGTGGGCTCTGACCTACCTTCAAATCCTGTTGCCCTGTGTCTAAGGCCGTGCACATCACTGGGTGCGTGCACACACAAATACACGTACACAGACAAATGTACTCATGTGCGCTCCTCCACAAATACAAATATGAACACACTTCTTGTATACGTATACTCATATTTATCCAAAGAAGCTTGCATCTTTGCAGGCACACACATTTGAGCATGTGCACGGGCACACACACATAATCTTCTCTTCACATTTCCTCCACACCTAGTCATTGGGTGATGCCTAAAAAAAGCTGATTTCTCACTGGCTCAGAGGGCAGCTATGTGAGTCAAAGAACTTAGTTGGAGTGAGGGGAACCACACAGGAGGCCCTTCTCCAGTGGGGAGCAGAGGATACAGGGTGCCCCACACCCCTGGAGGCCTTTGGGAGCTGTCCAGTCTCCCTACCCTGACAATCAAATCCTGCATCTCTCCCCACGTGGTGGGGGGAAGGGGCAGGGTCTCTGCAGCAGGAAGGAAAGCAGCAGGAAAGCAGTGAAGCTGGTCTGAGAGGAGAGGAGTTGCCCCCACAGGCCACACCCCCAGAGCCTCCTTCCCAGTACCCCTCTCTGGCCGGGTCTCCACCACCCCCCAGCTCCCCATTCCCAAGTCTTGGAAGAATCCCGCTCCTCTCTCAGCACTAGGAAAGCAGAAAAGTTGGGTGTCCCTTGTGTTTCCCCCTCATCACCCTCCCCTACCGCTGCATCTGGGGTGCTTCATCTTCTCGGCATCCTCCCCAGCGTTGGAGGGCTGGCAGGGACGGGGGGCATCTTCCCAAAAGCTATGACTCAGCATGCAGGCTATTCATGTCGTGGCCAACTTTGACACTTCGCTCATCAGGGACTGTAGGTCCCAAGAAGTGGGGAGAGGGGCTGGCTTCCGTGAGGGATGTTCCAAAAGTGGAGGATTTTGGCCCCATCGCCATGCTTTTCTCTGCTCCTCATGGCACAAGAGGAGTGAAGGTAGAAGGATTCCAGGACTGTGAGATGAAGGAGGGAGATGAGGGCGGGCTCCAGATACTGGGTTGGAACCAGGTGACCAGGAGATACAGGGAGAGGGGGGAGTTGGAGGATCCAGATGCCCCTTACTCTGGGGAGCTAATGGGCCAGAGAAATGGGAAAATTAAAAGAAAGGACTTCCGGACCCCCAGGGGGAAAGAGTTTTGGGGGCAGTGAGAGATAGAAGGTGGGTTCTGGTCCTGCACCGAGAGACCAGGACTGAAGGGAAAGGAAGGTTGAGGAATTGAGGTGCTGGGTCCCCAGGGCTTTGGAGGCAGGGCCAGGGAAAGAGGGGAGGGGCCGAGGGTCTGGGAAGTGGGCGGGGATTGGAAGCCGACAGACAGCAGCTGCGGTGTTTCCATGTTTCCGAGTTGCTTCCCAGTAGTTCCTCTCAGTTCCATTTCCAGTTGTTTCCAAGCCATTAAATTCTTTCCAGGCGAGATAAGGGTCCCGCCTGTCCCACCCAGGGTGTGTCACGTGTAGGGGGGAGGTTCAGACGAACAGAAGCAGGAGAGCCTGGAAGGGGGATGGAGCGAAGACGGAGCCCCTGTGCCCCTGGAGGCATCTCTCAGTCATCACAGCCCCGCTGAACCGTGAGTCATGGGTGCAAAGCTCTCTGCCAAGAACAAGTTTTAGGATTCTCTCTGCAGACTCCGTGCCCTTCCCAGACCTGAGAGTCCTGACTCTGCTTCATTTCAGCACTTCCTAAAGGCTCCAGACCCCCAGAACTCCCTCCCGGGCCTTGCAATCCACGTGCTGCCACCTGGGGAGTCCCCATCTGGGTGCTCAAAGAAGCTCCCTAGGGCACCTTCCTGGAGCTCTGGCTCAGCGGCTCCAGCCAGAGCGCTTGGGGTTCCACCAGCACTTTCCTCCTGAGGTTCAGCTGGCCACCAGCTCCGCGAGGGCCCTGGCTTCTCCAGCCCCAGCAACTCCAGGGCCCAGAGCCCCGGCTCACCGATAACCACCTCCACCTTGGTGCCATGCCTAGTCCTGTCCAAACCCCAGCATCCGCCCCGCCCCCACCCCTCACCAACACCCACACTGACTTGTCCTCCCAGACACACCCTCCACAGGGAGTCCAGTCTCCAGCGCATGGTCCTATTCCTTCTGCCCCGATGGAAAGTCCCCGCTCTGGGAGGCTCTCCTGGGAGGCTTTCCTGCCAGCCTTCACCTGGGGTGTGGGGACAGAAGTCCCCGCCTCTCCCGGCTCCTCCTTCCTTCTCCCAGAGTGCCGTTCCTTACCTGAGTAACAAGTGGCTGCGGTGTCTGCACCTGCTCTGTCCCCGACCTTGGGAAGGGGGTTCTCGGGGCAGGGTGGGTGGGCGCCCCTTGGCAGCCCTGGGCTCCTGGATGTCCCTTTGCTTGTTTCCTGCAGCAGGGGCTCACCGAGCCGCCACCCGACCGTCGATCTGGGCTGCGACAGTGAGAAGGAGGGAGGCTGCAGCGAGCAGGGGGAGGAGAAGGGGAGGACCAGCATGAGGTCAGGGAGGGGAGCGGAGATAGGGCAGGTCCTCCCGCCCTCCCGCCCCTGCCAGGCCCTCCCAACGTCATCACATGCCACCCCTCCTCTCCCCCCGCCGTCATCGCGACCCCCCCGACCCCCCCCATCTGGGATCACTGGTCCCACAATATCCTCATCTCACCCCCTCCAGCCCTCGTCCAACCTCCCACATCCTTTCCTTATCCCATTTTTACCCTTCCTCCTCACCCTAATTTCTGTCCAACTTGACAGCTCCATCCTCATGCCACTTCTCCTTTTCCTCCACCATTTCTCCACCTGTTGCCCCTGTTCTCTGTTTTCTCCTCTCTAGCAACACCCTTTCCCATGTCCAGGCCCTCTCCCTCCTCCCTCCCCTGCACCTCCCCACCTCTTCCCAGCTGCCACAGTGCTCCAGCTTGGATCTTGCCCCATCTGTCTGTTGCCCAGCACCCACTCCTTCATCCCCCAACTAATTATCTCCCGGCAGGGCAGGGAGCATAGGGGATGGGTGGCAGGAGGAAACCTCCCTCCCAAGCCTACATCCCTCTGCAACAGGGGCCTTCCCTTGTCCCCACCTCTGCCTCTGCCCGGCCCCATTGCTGCCACCTGCACTCTCCCCTTTTCTTGCCTTGTCCCCGTGCTGCCTCTCCCCATCTGTACTGTTCAATCTCTGGTTCTCAGCTCGGGATAAAGGACCCCTTTTCATTCTCTCACCTCAGCAAATTCCTAGAGAAATGACGGATGAGGCTTGGGCACTGGCTGGACAAGGGCTTGGCTGAAGACCAGGACATAGGAGACTTGGGAAAGAAGGTGGGGTTCAAGGGAGACAGGGAAGGGAAGCCCTAAAGTTAGGAGGTTTAGGGATGGAGAAAGAGCGAAAGGCAGGTGCAGATATGGGGGTGGGGGCACAAATGGTGAGGTGACGTTCTGGAAAGTGGAAGAAGGCTAATGTCTGGGTGCTGCAGGGGAGCAGGGGTAGGGAGAGAGGCATGGGCTGGAGGAAGAGGTCACTTTGATATCGGGCAGAGACAGGAAGACTGACCAGAGGGCAGGGTGGCAGACACACCCACATCAGGCTGCTGGGCTGCTTCTCTGGTCTCATTTCCCCATGTGCTTTGCCACTCTGACAAGGGGCTGAAAAGGAGACTTTGGCCAGATGAGAAATAGCCAGGCTGAGGGAGACCCCATCCCAGGCTTCACACGGAGGATAAAGTTCTTGCCACCCAGCTACAATCCTCACCATTGAGGAGCAGCTTGGTCAAGTCACAGGTCATGGGTGAAAGGGACGGGCAGGAGGCTGTGTGTGCCCGATTCTGCCGCTTGTGTTGGGGCACAGGTGTCCGTACCCTGGTCAGGTCCCCAGGGTCGTGGGTGTGGTGATCCTGGGTCAGGGCGCGCTGGCCCAGCACCTGGCTGTGCCCTATGCCCCGTGAACTCCCAGTGGCTGAGGGCGAAGGCTTGCATGTTCCCTCGCGTGGGTGTCCCTGTGTGTCCGTGTGTCTGGGTGTGTGTGTGGCTGTTTTTTTTTTTACTGGCTTTGATGGGGAGGATGAAATCAGCTTCTTGGATAGAGCTGGGCTCAGCTTCCTTCCTCTGCCTTGGC
Organism: Monodon monoceros; assembly: GCF_005190385.1. Classification (NCBI taxonomy): domain Eukaryota; kingdom Metazoa; phylum Chordata; class Mammalia; order Artiodactyla; family Monodontidae; genus Monodon; species Monodon monoceros. The sequence goes on from NW_021703780.1 coordinate 24,382,163, forward strand.
CCGAAGCCCCCAGAGCCTGGAATAGGTAACAGCTTCCCTCAGATCTCCAGGCAGGGGTTGGGGGAAAGGAGATGAAAGGACGAAGGAGGGTCTGAAACAGCATTATGTGGAGAGAGCAGACTGCAGAGAACAGATATTCTCTGATACCCCAGATTCTAGTAATTCTAATGGTCATATCCTTTTTTTTTTTCTTCTTTTTGGTCCTATACCCTGTCTTTGTTTTATTTATTTTTTGTTTATGTTTATTTAAATTTTTATTTTATTTATTTTTTTGGCCACACCACATGGCATGTGGGATCCTAGTTCCCCAACCCGGGATCGAACCCACACCCCCTGCAGTGGGAGCATGGAGTCTTAACCACTGGACCGCCAGAGAAGTCCCTTGGTTTTATTATTTAGGAAGTATGGTCACCACAGGTATACTTGGCCCAGACAGTGGCCAGAAGACCCTGGAGAGAAAGAAGCAAGAGCTGAAAGGATGGCCCTGGGGTGTTTTGGAAGTCCACTTCTGAGGAGAGACGGGATGCCAGAGTCAGAGAAGGGTGCGGGACTCCAGACATTCACAAGCTCACAGGGCATTAGAAGAAGCCACTGGAGGCCTGACAGACATAATTCCAGGTTCTGAGATAATCATTATCCAAAATGTCATCCACGCCCTGGATTTCAGGCTCTTGGAGGAGCTTATGTCTTATATATGTTTGCATTTTATCAGAAAAGCACTGGGCCTCGCATAGAGCAGGTGCTTCATAAATGCCTGTCAAGGGCTTCCCTGGTGGCACAGTGGTTAAGAATCCGCCTGCCATTGCAGGGGACACGGGTTCGAGCCCTGGTCCAGGAAGATCCCGCATGCTGCGGAGCGACTAAGCCCGTGCGCCACAACTACTGAAGCCCACGTGCCTAGAGCCCGCGCTCCACCACAAGAGAAGCCACCGCAGTGAGAAGCTCACCCACCGCAACGAAGAGTAGCCCCCGCTCTCCACAACTAGAGAAAGCCCGCGCGCAGCAACGAAGACACAACGCAGCCAAAAATTTTATAACTAAAATAAATAAATAAATGCCCGTCAATACTGAGCTGTGAAATGACTGGGAGAGGAGGGTGTGGCAAGAGTGTCTGGCAGGGAGCCCCAGGGCAAAGGCAGGGAAGTCCAGTGGTCAGAGCCGGCTTGCCTTCACTGAGGTGTCCCAGGCGATGGGCAGAAAGAAAGGCTGGGGTCTTAGCAAGAGCCGTCTGCATGCTTTGGCTATCTCTGAATCCTCAGTCCAGGTGTCTTCAGCTCTGGGCCTCCATCCTTGAATGAAGCTCCAAGTTCCTGTCCTACCCTCAGGAGGATAAGGGATAAAAGGTACAGCAAGGAAGGAAAGGGAAAGCCAAGGAGGAGTCAAGGAAGACACAGAAGAGTAAGGGCAACTGAGGGCAAGGGCCTGAAGGATGGGGAGAGGGAGCAAAGAGAGGCCAGGGGCTGCGATCCAAGGAAGCAGTCCCAGACTCGGGAAGATAGAAAACAGTTGTACTGGGCTTCCGTTTACAAAGCCCTTCCTACACCGCAGCACGTTATTAATCCCACTTTGTGCTGAGGAAACAGAGGCTCTTAGATATTAAGGGACTTGTCCTGGGGACTTCACTAGTGGTGGTGAAGGTGGGCCTCAGCCCAGGTTTTCTGATTTCAAAGCCTGTATTCCTCCCCTCCCACAAGAACAGCCCCAGAGAGACTGAAGACTTAGGGAAGAAATAAATGAAGGGGCTTCCGGTGGACTTGTTTGAGAAGAAAGGGTGGGTGATGTGGATTTTTGAAACTTCTTTCCGCATCCAGTTTTTATGTAGATTCAGAAGAAATTGCCAAGTATAAGTCAGGGGGCGGGCAACGCTCCATTATTGAGATCTGGGAGGAGGGAGATGGTGAGGAAGGGGAATGTGGAGAGAAAAGATTGAGCCTGAGATCAAAGATGGGAGAGAACTAAGAGGTCGGGGCTGAAAAGGGGGCAAGAGAGCCACAGGAGGAAGGGTTTGGACCCTTAAAACTTCCTTTGCCTGGAGACATGGGTGTAGGGCAAAGGGAGGGGGGAGGACATTTCTATCTCATGACAAAAGAAAGTCACACAATTATTTTGTTCTCTGCTCTGGGGCGGGTGGGCGCCCATATTTACCAGAGGGACCGAGGTCGCTGTAGCAACCACACATCTGGGCCCCGGAATCCAGATGTGCTATATCCAGAAGCCATAGCAGAACGATGAGGCAAACATGTGAGGCTCTCCAGTGCTGGCCCCACAGCTGGGAAGAGGACAGAGGACCGGAGTGGGGAGGTGAAGGGAGAAGGGGGGGCAGAAGGAGGAGGAGAGGGCTGAGGCGGGGAGAAGAGAGGAAGTCATGGAAGGGGACAGGGAATGTGGACAAAGGAGTGGAAAGGGCCATGGAAACGGGGTGGTGCACACAGGGTTCGCAGCAGGAGGAGATGAGAAGACCCAGAAAAAAGAAAGGGAGCAGACAGTGAAGCAGAGGGGGAGGAAGGGAAAAATACAAAAACCGGGAGAAACAAACAGGTGAACAAAGAATAAAGGGTCTGAAAGAGAAGGTGATGACTCGTGGTGGGTAGAGGGCAAAGAAAGGCAGGAAAGAAGTCTAGAGAAAAAGAAGAGGGAGAGACAGTGGGTCAGGGGTGATAAGAGGAACGAAGGGCAGACTCTGAGGAAGGAAAGCAGCAGAACTGAAAGATAAAGAGGGTCTGAGCCAGAAGGGGGCCAACAGGAGGTGCAGGAGTGACAATGGCCAGCATGCTGCGGTGGCCTTCGACGGGGCTGCAGCTGGAGACCCACGTGGGCCTGAAGGGCGGCAGACTGACCTGCCTTCCCCCTCCACAGCACACCCACTCTCCACGCCTCTCCTGGTCCTTCCCACCACCCATGCCCTTGGCCAAGAGAGTCTGACTCTCGGTTCACACCACAGTGCCAGCTGTCCCTTGCCACTAAGCCAGAGGAGCTGTATGCCCCACTCCAGAGCACCCAGTCGGAGATGCCAACTTCAAGCACTTTCCTGAGCTGGGGTCAGGAAAGAGAAAAAGCGATGGGACAATGAAACAGTGATGGACCCAGATGGGAGAAAAGCGGAACTGAGGAGAAAAGGACAATGTAAATGGAGGGAGAAACGAGCAGGGGAGGAGAGAAAAGTGTGTCCACTAAGGACCAGGCAGCCTGCACGTCATCTTTCCTCCCCACATCAACCCTGAGAAGTAGGTAAGGAGTACCCCATCTTACAGATGAGGAAACTAAGGCTCAGAGTGTTTGTTACCTACCAAGGACACCCACTAACAAAAGGCAAAGCAGGGACTCCAACTCAGGTGCTCTGCCTGCAAAATCCCTGTTCTCCTTGCACTCACTGCCTGGATAAGGCTGGAAACGGCTGGAGGGACCTTGGGACAGGAAGTGCTGGCGGAGGAGCCAGGGCTGCCCTCTGGAGGGAGGAGAGGCCTAGTTCCTGGGGGCCCTAGGTTCCAGGTTGCCATAGTTACTTGGTCTGTTTTCACCCCAAACACAGTAATGGGGAAGCGGGGGAGCCTGGCTGAACACGTGAGGTTCTTCCCGCTTTCAGCCCTCGGCTTATGGCCCGGGCAGCCCCTGTCCAGCCACCTGGGCATTGAGCCCAGGCCTAGCCCACACCCTCCCGCTGACCCAGGACACTCCTGCAGGGCCAGGCCCGTGGTGCTGCTGGACAGGAGCTGCTGATGGGGATCCCCCCCAGGCTGAGTGAGACTCGGCCCCTCACACGTTGCCCTGTTCCCCTTCCTCCTAATTAGAAAACACAGCCTTTCCTGCTGGCCCCGTGCTCCTCCTTTTCTTTCAACTGGACTCTCATGTTTCAGTTTCCTCCAGTTTAGGGCTAAGGAGATGCTCCTCAACGTGCCCCTTCCCTCCAAACACTGACCCCTTCTCCACTGTGTCTCCTCCTTTCTGGGCTCACAGCCCCTGGCCCCATCTCCACTGTTAGTTCAAGCTGCTAGTCCTGGAAAGCAAGGTCGGGGAGAACCTGCAAGAATGCAGAGGACCCAGGGAGGACGCTCACCCTGAAGGGCGTGGGGCCCCTTGTCCTTCCTGTTTACTCAGACACATTCTGGGATCTGCATCCTCCAGCCTGTCACGCCATGGGACAGCCCTCCACCACTCCCCCACTCCCCCGCTCCCCCGCTAGACAGCAGACATACCCGCGTTGCAGGGGTGGGGATAAGGGGATGACGTGAGCTCTGCAATCACACACCCACCCCACCCCAGAGCCAGCCATGTCTTCAGTACTTGATTCTCTGAACACTGGCCCTATGCAAGTCACTTTCCCCAGAATTCCCCGTCACGAACCAGTTAGGCAGGCACCATTCCTTCAACTCCCTCCAAGTTGTTTATTTAATAATAAAAAAGAAGATATGCACATACATACACCTGACCTCCCTCCACCTCTCCTCCTTGACTCTCAGGAACTAGCTCCAAAATGTAAAAACTTCCCTAGTCCCGCCTGGGGACTAAGTTCCCACCTCCACCCCCCAAACAGAAACAAAAGAATAAAGAGTGTACAGGAGCCCACCTACCCCAAAACTTAAGCTCATTCAACACCCTCAAAGAAAGAAGCAGGGACACGGGGTTCACAGAAATGAGAGGAGCCCTATATTCCAAAAAGGGGTGAGAAGAGAGGAAAACTTCCCCCCACCTCCAAATAAGTGCTTAACCCCCATACCCTGTCTTTCCTTTACCAATTGCCCCCAGCCCAGGGATCAGGAAAATTCGAAACAGTCCCACTTGGTCGCCCCCACCCCCTGCCCCCCAGTTCTAAGTCAGTGTGAGTCGTAGAGGTCAGGGATGATTGAGGTAGAGGGCTGACGGGCGGCCTGGTGGGCCTGGCTGGCTGCAGAAGCTGGCAAGGGGCCACCTGTGGCATTGCCCGGGCTTGAGGACGGCTGTTTTCGGAGTGAGGGGGGCACCGTGGAGGTCTTGATGTGGATCACCCTGGTGTCCATGACCTCACACTCGATCTGCATCATCTCCTCATAGTCTCCCGGGGGCCCCCGGCCTGACACGGTCTCTGCGAGAAGGGGGGAGTTAGGGAAGAGGAGAAGGGGGAGGCAGACGGAGAGGAGGGGTCAGAACGGTAGAGGTGGACAGTGGGGGAAGGGCAGTGGCGAGGAAGCAGAGCCCCAGGGGGAGTTAAATGAGAGGGGAGGGAGGGAGTTGGCGCAGGGAGAAGGAAGGAAGTCGGGGGACAAATGACACTGATGAGTGTGAGGTCACAGGGGAGAGGACAGCAAGAGAACAAAAAGAAGAGGCCGGCAGGCTCCCAGCCCACAGCCCTCTGCCCGCACACCCTAAGCAGCTTCACCGAGGGGGGACCCGCACCCTCATCCTCCTCCCAGCCATGTCCTGCGTTTTATTTTTCTCTCCAGACATTTCTGGCTTCTTCTCACCCATGCATCTAGCATCTCTCTAGAATTACCACTCCTGTCCCCATCTCCCCACTCAACTCCTCATGCTGGGTCTCCCCACTGGAACTTCCTTGTTCCTCAATTTCAGGACCCCTCCCCACACTGGGCAGAGAAAGAATTACCATTGGGGGCCATGGCGGGCATCACCAGGGACATCTTGGGCCGAGAGGTCTTGTTGTGGCTGATGGCTGGGAGCAGCAAGTGGTCCTGGGAAAAAGAGGGGCCAGGCTGGGAGGGTGGAGGAAAAGATGTTGACAGGCTCCCCGGCCCTACTCTACAGCCTCAACCTGCAGGCAGACTGCTGGGGAACCCAGGGTGACGGGGATGGGGCCAGGAGGAGAAACTCACCCTTCGGAAGGAGACAACATAAAATGTGTCTTCCCTTCGGTCAATTGCATCCAGGAACTCTGGCTGCGAACGGTCTGGTTGACGATATAGCTGCAGCTGGCCCACAGCATCCCTAGGCGGGCAGGGAAATGGGATTGGCGAGGAACTAAGCCCAGTGCCCAGTTCCCAGTGCGGAAGGGGGAAAGGATGAGAGAAAGACAGGAGACCCCCAGGGGATGAGGGGAGCATCACGCCATTGGTGGCAATGATGATGAGCACAGGACAGCTCCTGAGGGTATAGCTCTTTAGAGTGGAACCTCACTTAACAAATAAGTGCCCCCCCACAAGACTCACCTTTCTGGGGGCCCAGGGGGTTGGGTGGGGACTGCCTTAACTGGAGGCGACTTCTTCCATAGCTGAGACTTCTGGAAGGAGAAGTATCTGAGGATTTGAAGAGGGTGGAGGGAAAAGGGAAAAGAAACAGACAGCCCCTGGGAGCTGACGCCACCGCACACCCACCCTCCTACTGCCCCCAAAGCCCCATAACAAGATGCCCTCTTAAAATCCCCAGGACATTCAGCCCTTGTTTTCAAGTGGCTTTCCTTGAACCAGCCCCACCCCCTCCTACCTGTCTCTCCTGGGGCCTCTGGGGCATCTTCCGCCGGCCTCTCTGGTGGCGCTGGACCCAGCCGCTCAGCTCATCAGCAAGCCTGGGGAAGCAGAGGGCGGGTAAAACCTCTGTGCCAGGCCCAGGCTCCCACTCTCCTCGCCCGCACACAGGAGGGAAGAGAGAGGGCACAGAGAGCTGGTGCTTCAGCACACAATGACAGCCAGGCTGTCTGCGGAGGGGCCTCGGGACAAGAGGGAAGACGCCCCAGTTGTGAATGCCCCACACCTCAGGGACTCGGTTCTGTTGAAGTGCCGGCAATCAGAGGAGAGGAAGAGCTGGTCCAGGTCTCTCAGCAGCAGCTCCTTGGTGCCCCCAGGGAAGGCTGTCAGGTTCCTGGAGTGAGGCAGGGACGAGGCAATGACCTGAGGCCGCCCAGTGCTCTCCCATCAACGGAGAAGGTCATGCTGGCAAGAGAGCAACTCCAGCTCCCCTCAAAAGGAAAGGTCACTCTGGGGGAGAAGACACACTCAAAAGAGAGAGGGCCCTCTCCTCACCTGAAACTTGGCTGGCCCGTGGAGCTGGGCTGGGTCTCCTTGGGACCCTGGGAGGGATGCTGGGGGTGCTCGACTCTGTGAACTGGCTCTTGCGCCGAGAACTCCAGCAAGTGTCTCTGGGGTCGAGGCTCCTCTCTGCTCATCCGAGGAGAGATGGGAGCTGGAGGAGGCTCACTGATGCTGTGGATAGGAAAGGACAGAGCACGAGGAAGAATTCCAGCTTTACTGAGGGGCTAATTAAGGGGGAGGGCCCGCCTGGTTCCGATCTGTGCTACAAGACTGAATCTCTTCATCTGTAGGACGGAATGAGAACAGTCCCTACTCATCGAGCCAGAAAACATGAGGAAAGGAGAGTGCTTAACCAAGGGCCCAGAACTCACTAAGCACTTAATAGTCACTATTTTTATCAATGTTCTCACCACCATCTCCTCCAGGACATAACACTTATGAGAGCAATGAGGGAACAAGAAGGGACTGACTGGATACACCCACCATCAGTGCCAAGGACATCAGAGCTGTCTGTGTGCAAGTAATGAAAGTGACTGTGCCAGAGCAGGCAATCAGGCAGCCGGGGGGTGGGCTCCACCCAGAAGGCTCTGGGGAGGCAACGAGGGTCTCACCTGACAGGCCCAAAGTTGAAGGCAATGAAGAGAAGGAAGACCATGATGCAGACCACCTTCCTGTTTCCAGACCCTAACTTGAGCTCGCTGTTCTAAGATGCAGAGAAAGGGAGAAGCCAGAGAGGGCGAGTCATCCCAAGGAGCCCGTACTCCCACGGGTCTCCCAAGGACACCCGGGTCTTACCTCAGCCAGCAGGGCCTCCAGCCGCCGGCGGAGGGCAGCGTTCTCCCGCCGGAGCTGCTGGTTGTCGGCCAGCACAGCCTGCAGCCGAGCTTCCAGCCCCTGCAGATACTCCTTCTTCTTCCTCCGGGACTGGCAGGCCGACTCCCGGTTCTTGATCATTCGCTGCTGCCGCTTCAGCAGCTTTGCCTGTGGGCACAAAAGGGCCAGAGAGAGGGAGAGGGGGGAGGGGCACCACACCCCCAACTCCAGGGACCGATCACCAGAGCTCACAGGGGCCACTCTCCTGCCTTCCTGAGCTCTACCTACAGAGCCAGAGAGAGGTTCTTCCTCTCTGCCAAAACATTCCAGGGAAGGGGCCCTTCTCTCAACCACTCCCTAATGCTGTTCCTCAGCACTGAGAGAAGTTAGACTATAGGAGGAACTTCCCCCATCCTGGTTCTTGGTGGAACCTCAGTTCCTTTCCTTGATGGGTGGTCTTCCTTCTTCTCAATTCTCCTTTTTAGGACCTGAAGTTGACGCTTGCTAAAATTAGAGAACAGTCTACCTGGTCTTCCCCTAGGAAGCAGCCTCCCTCTTCTCTAACACAGGATGACTCCCCTGCCCTTGATGTACTAAGACCACGCCCACTTCTCCATCTGCAGGGGTAGCAAACCCAAGGATCCTAAAACTACACGGAGTAGATACTCATATATAAAAGAGGTCCACGTTAACCTTCAGGACCATCTTACGGGCCTGCTTCCTCACTTTTTGCTCCCTTCTCACTCCACAGTTCTCTCCCACGACAGTTCTCTTCTCTTCCCGTTACTAGCCCTACTCCTCTCCTCCCCAGTAAATGCTTACATCCACCTCAGGCGGGCAGGAGTTCCCAGGCATAGGAGCTGGAACAATGCTCTTCCTCTCAGGCCGTGGAGCAGGGGGGGTCAGTCCCTCAGGCTGGACTCGAATAGCACCTTGGATGAGAACAACTGGGGACACTGGGGCAAGTGGACAGGAGAAGGAGGTCAGAGAGCTGGAAGTCAGGTGGGTTCCTTGTGTCCACACCCACACCTGAGCACCCAAGTGTCGGGAGGCTCAATGGCTGTGAGCCCCCTGAGAAGGTCAATCCAGGCCACCTTCTTCTCTCCTTCTTCAGTACCTGGGGGTGGCTGGACAAGGGGCTGCAAAAGGACAGTGGTGCTGGGAGGCACAGCTCTCGGTGGCATCGGGACAGTGGTTATCACCACAGGTTTGGGCTGCAGTGGTGGCTTCCGGGCGGGCAGGGGTTTGCCTGAAGGAAGGTGAAAGGAAGGAAGGAAGAAGAAATGTCAGGACTATAGGCCTCTTGCGAGAGACTCCAGGTGTCAGGAGGCCTCATTACCTGAGGAGCCATCAGAGGACAGGCCCATGCTGATCTGGACAGCTCCAAGTGGGGGGCCTGAGACATCCCGCAAGAGACACCCTTGAGGGGATGGGGACTCTGTCTTCACTTCCAGTACCTCCTCTCCTATAAAAGCCTACGTGGGGCATTCCAGAAGATATGTGAGTCAGGAGGAGTGCTGAGGAGACGGAGCTGAAGAAGAGAAAGCTCTCACACCTCTGAGAGCCAGAAGGAACGCACCGGCATGCTGGAGGGAGGAAGGAAGTGGATGCTCACCTGGTTGGGGGACTCCGCAGAGAGCAGGGAAGCCTCTGAGTTGATGGAGGAAGATGGAGAGACAGGCTCTATCTTAATCTGGACATCTGCGGGACAGTGGGATGAGACAAAAAGCTGGATATCAGACAAACACTGAAAGAGAAGAGGGCTAAGATGGGGAAATGGGAGACATGGTCATTTCTCCTTGTACCTGCAAGGAAAACTCTTCTGGCCCAGGAGGGCAATCCAGAGGAGGGGCACCATGGAGCTGCTAATCTGCTGCCTCTCCTCCTACCTCTTTACCCAGGACTCCCTTTCTCCTTCCGTGGCCCCTATCAGTTGTTTTCACCGCTGCTCAGCTTCCCTCAAGGCTGCCCCTGTGCTTCTGCTCTCCCTCTTTCTTCCTCACACACCTTGTCCATTCACATGGAGGAGGCCCAAGCAGGAGGATTCGGCAGCATTCGTAAGGGCCCAGATTCCTGTCTGGCTGGATTTCCACCTCATCCTGGCCCAACGCGATCACGCATCGCCACACTGACAACTGCCCAGTCTGCATCCCTACCCTTGACTGCCCCCCTGCACCCTGATCCTGACTCCCAAGCTGCCTGCTGGTCACTTCCTTTCTCAAGCCTCGCCGTTCACCCAAATTCAACTGGCCTTAAACAGGGCTCACTGCTTGTCCCTTCATACAGATTCTCTTCCTTCTGTCAGCCTTCAAAGCTCAGTCACCTCTGAGCCTTCATGGTTTCTGTTAAACCTATCTATAAAAATAAAAGTAAAAAAAAAAACAAAGAAAAAAAAACCTATCTATAAGACCTGTTGATTGCCCCATGGAGGTGAACCCGTCCGAGGGCCAGATTCAGCCCTGAGGTCGATGGTCCGCTACTACCTCTGGTCCACAGCACGCATTTGGATACTTAACTATATGATTGCCACTACTGCTATTTCAAAATGTCATAACTACTTATATATTTTGATAGGTAATACAGTCACATGATACAAAATCCCAAAGGAAGGAAGGGGAATTCAGTGAAAAGGAAATTTCATTCCCTTCCTTGTCAACCAGACACCCAGATCCCCTCCTCAGAGGTGACCACTGTTTGAGCTATTAACCATGTGTTATAAACCTCATGAAACTCTCCAAAAGCAAGGATTATGTCTTATGCTTCATGTCTATCAAAGTGATGGGTAAAGTACAGGCCCTCAAAAAATACCTAAATACCAGGGGAGACTCTGACTCCAAAACCACTATCCTTTACAAAACCATCAATAATCTTTTCGCTGTTACAGACTTTTCAATCCGTTTTTTGTTTGTCCTCTTTGTAACATTTAATCGTACGCTGGATATGAGCTGTTTGTCCCTCCAAACCCACTCTCCATCTTTCCCTGCCCTACTCTGAGCCCCGGGGGAAAACATGAATGGAGTGCACCTTGGGGCTCTCTTGCCTTCTAGCTTCTGGTTAAAGTTCAACCAAAGGGAGGCGGTGCTAGGAAACCCTGAAGTCGCTTTGAAATCAATAATCAACATGGGGGCTTCCCTGGTGGCGCAGTGGTTGAGAGTCCGCCTGCCGATGCAGGGGACACGGGTTCGTGCCCCGGTCCGGGAGGATCCCACATGCCGCGGAGCAGCTGGGCCCATGAGCCATGGCCGCTGAGCCTGCGCGTCCGGAGCCTGTGCTCCGCAACGGGAGAGGCCACAACAGTGAGAGGCCCACGTACCGCAAAAAAATAAAATAAAATAAATAAAATAACCAACACGTCCCACACTGAATTCACCACGTGCTCCCTGACCAGCGGGCTCCTGCTCCTGCAGGCTCTATCCAGTGGTCGGTACCCTCACCCACCGGGTGGCTGCCCTAGCCAGAAACCCAGGCACACTCTTTCACCCCTATCTCTCTTCAACGCCCAGGGGGGTCACTGCACTCATCCATTCTAATTCATGCTTCCTCAAATCTGCCTTCTTCTCAGCAGCTGAGTATCTTACTTGATTAACCGCATGAACCTCTTTCTTGGTCCTCCTTCTGCTTCCATTCTTGTGTCTCTGCAATCCACTCTCTACTCTGCCACCAGAGTCCTCTTTCTAATAATATTGCTCTCCTGCTTGACTCTTCAAAGGCTCTCAACTGCCCACAGGAAAAAAGCTAAGAGTCCCTTAGCAGGGTTCCTACCTGGCCCTGCAGCCTCTGCATCTCCTGGCCCTTCTTTACTACCCCACCTCACATCCTCTCTAAAGAGATGCAGGTTCCTTACAAACACAACCAGTCCCCATGTTCTCCTTCTGGCTAATTCCTATGTGTCCTTTGAAACTCGGCTCAGGAAACCCCTCCGCCTAGAGTACACCCTTGAGCCAGCCCCAGTCGGGTGAGAGGCCCCCTCTTGTGAGCTTTCAGGGTGCCTGTGACAGGCTCTATCCTAGAATTAGTACACATTGCTTGGCTTTCTTCCCCGCCCCACACTACAGGGGCCTCAAGTCAGTGTGGTGGTTAACGTGTTCTTCACCTTTGCAACTCCAGCACCGTGTCCAGTATCTGGCATGGAGTAGCTGCTCAATAAACATATAAGAGTAACTAAACTCAATAACGCTTTTCAAAACGGCACAAACAATGTTACTTGTAGGGAGTTGGGTATATGGTATTCCAACTTTTCTGTATGTTTGAAAATTTTTATAATAAAACCTTCAGGGGGAAAGTCACATAGATAAAAATGCCCTAAACTGTCTGCAAGTTTATGCAAAGCAACAGGAAGTTAAATCACACAACAGGTGACTAGGAACAAGAAAAGAAAGAAAAATCATCCCCATTTCTTCCGTGCTTCGCTGGCTGTGATTTGCTGAAATCCTCCCTCCCGCTCCCGGCCTCTCTCCTGGTTATCTGCCATTTCTCCTCCCCACCTTTTCCTCCCCGTCCTGCTGACTGCACTCCCGCTTCCCATACACACATGCGCGTGCACGTGTGTACACGCATACATACACTCTACCTTGGTAAAGCCTGAGGATGGTGCAGGCTCTTATTACCTGAGGCATCATCAGAGGTGGGGCCCACATTGATCTGGACGGTTTCAAATGGGGATGTTGGATCATCTCCCAGGAGGCAGAGTGAGGGTGTCAAGGACTCTGACTTCACGACCAGCACCTCCCCTACACCAGAGGCCTGGGTACGAGTCAGGGTAAAGCAGGGGGGACAGAAACAAGGAAAGAAAACAAAGGACGTGTTGAGAGTAAGAGCAAGAACAAAAGCTTTCGAGCTTACAAATCACCAATTACTTGACATTCATACTCAGCATCTCCCTAGGCTGTGTCTGGCCCCTGGTTCTCTCTTTCTATTTTATTCCTGGGAGGGGTGATGAAGTCTCATGATTTCAAATATTGCCTTCGAGTGGACAACTTGGACAAGAAAAGTTCCAGAATTCTCAGCAGTTAACAACTCTCTTCTTCCCAGGCCCCCCATGGCTGCCACATTTCTCTGTATATTAAAAAACTCCACCTTCAATTCTAGACAACCAAAGAATGGAAATGTGAAAAATGAGGATATAAAAGAAATGGCAAAGGCAGAAAAGAAGCCCCCCACCAACACCCCACGACTCACAGCACACAAATCATTTCCTCAGCATCTATAGGTGAAGTCGAGGGAGCTGAGTCCCTGCCACAGACAGTAGGAGGGAGGTGACTCTCACCTGGCTGGAGGGCTCTGCAGAAAGGCGCGAGGATTCAGAGCTGAGGGAGGAGGAAGAGGAGGGGGAGGATGGCTCAGACTTCACCTGAAGATCTGGAGAGAAAGGGGTTAGAAAATAACCTGGAAGCAGAGCCTGACAAGAGTCCAAAAAGTGCCCAGGATTATGGGGTAAGGACCCCTCCCTGGGGCAAGGGGGAACGAACACATATAAAGAATCAAAGAGGGAGAAGAGTACACAGGCAATCAGGTGGAGGAAGCGTGAGGATAAGAGGAATTGCAGTTTCTGGGAAACAACGGAAGCTCAGGGTTTCTGGATGAGGGAATCACACAGGGTAGCTTACCTGGGAAGATAGGCAGAGAGTCCCAGGGGGGTTCAGGAGGGCTGACATCCATCCCCAAGTCCAGGGAACTGCTGCCAAACTGAATAAGGGAGGATATTAGATGGCAGGAGTGTGAGGATGAAGGGGTGGCTCCAGATGACCTCAGGCCTAGGGATGAGTCCTGGTTCTGCGACCACCCTCACCCACCAAGCGTAAAAGACCAGGCTGGGGAGCGATACCGGGACATCCTGCTCCGGGCAAAGGAAGAGCTGCGTCTGCTCCTCGGCCACTTCATCCAGGCCGGTGTATAAGGTGCTGTCTGCAAGAGGTGCGGAGGGTCGGGGGGTCTTCCGGTAGCGCAGCCTTCGGATCCACACAAAGCCCTCGACCCATCCCTCATTGGCTCGGCTCGGCCAGACCCACCGCCCGCCCACTTGAAAAGTGATATAGCCAAAGAACTTCAGCCCCTCCCTCCCCGACCCCGGAACAACTCCATATTTCCGCAGGAGTGGAGGTCTTCCCCAACTCCCGCATCCCCCGAAAGCACAACTAGCCTCCCGTTCCGCCCTCCTTCAGATGGTGCATTCCGTATTTGCCCAGCCTTCCTCTTTGGGCCTCCGCTTCCTCCTGCGTGCCTCAGGGTCACAGTACGCCACAGCCCTTTCCCCTCCCCGAGGCCTCACTCCGCGCACCCCAGTCCTCCGGGCTCAGCAAATTGTCGGTGAAAAAGCGCGTCGGGTCCGCAATCTCGCTGAGGAGCATCAGCTCCGCCATCTTTCCCCCCCGCCCCCCCAACCATGAGACGGCTCCCAAGGCCCGCCTCTCCCCATCATCAACTAATCAGTTGGCTCTTAAAAAAAAGGGGGCGGCCCGGAAGCTCTACCCACCAGTAAGAGACCTGGGCACTGAGCACATGAGTCAATAGAAGAGGAGGCTGTACAGGCCGGGCCAATGGGAGTGCGGCAGGAGGCTAGCACCTCCGCAGCATCGGGCAGTGAAATTTGCGCATGCGCCAAACAGGACCCAGCCAGAAAGCGCCTAGGAAACGGAGCTACCAGGTTTTGAAGTTTCGCTGTACCCCCCCAGCGTGTCCTAAATTTAGAAGTGTAGACGGCTTCTATTCATCTTCGGAGATGGATAAGCCCCCCAAAACATAGCACACGTGACCATATGGCTTTTTAATGGTAAAAGGGTAAAGGGGGACACTGAGACCACTGCTACCTCCCCTAGGAAGGCAAAAGCTGAGAGTGGGATATGGGTGAAACCCTCCCTCTGGGCCACCCCCACCCCCACCCCCCAAATCTCACAGCATAGACCACACTTCACAGGTTCCTGTTTCTTTTAAGGTTTTAACTTTTAATCAGCCAAACATCTTGCGCAGTCCCTGAGCCAGCCCTGCATCCTGTTTCTTTCCCTGAATGATCACCTTTCCCAGCTCCTCCTGGGCTGCCCGGTTTTTTGGGTCTACCGCCAGCACCTTCTTGAGGTCAGCAGTTGCTTTTTCCAGGTTCCCAAGAGCAGCCTGGGCAACCCCCCTTCGGTACAAGGCCTTTAAATGGCCAGGCTCCCGTTCCAGAACCCGGTCACAGCTCTGGGCTGCCAAATGGGGCTGCCCTAGCAGCAACTGACAGGCAGCCAGGTTGGCATGAAGGACAGTTCGTTCCGGAGAGCCAGGTGGGGGTAAAGTCAGCAACAGCCGAAGAGCCCGTCCATAGCATCGGGCAGCCGATTCAGGGTTCCCAGCTCGGAATAATTCTGTGCCTCTTGCACGTTCTTCCCTGGCCAGGGCCTCCTTCTCAGTGGCCTCCAGTTCCCAGGAGTCCCGGCCCTTGGTGAAGGAGGCCAGTGTGAGCCTGACAGGAGGTCCAGAGCACCCAGGGAGCTGAAGCTCTGCCTGCTCGCCTTGACACATGGACTCCAGGCATTTCTCTATGAGCTCCCCCCAGGTTTCTTCCCTCCATGGGCCTAACCCCATAGTTAGCTCTGTCCAGCCCTCTGGCAGCCCTGACCCCAAAGTAAATCCAAAAGCCTGTACCCGGCAGCGGGAGCCCAGCTTGGGTTTGTCCAAGCCATGGCCACGGATTATGATCTTCTTGACAAAGCTCCCATCCGGACAGTACCAGAGATCAGAGGCTTGAAGGGGCTCTGGCACCTCACTGGCTGATCCATGAGACTTAGAGTCTCCTTCAAGTCCAGCGGCCAGTTTTTCAGTTTCTTGAGGATTCTCTAGAATTTGGCTGTCTGAATCTGGGCTCACTCTGAGCTCAAGGATTTCAGTAGGAGGGTCTCGGGGCTGCTGCCTAATCTGAGTAGTTAAATCAAGGTTCTTTTCCCATTGTTGCTGCGGTTGAGAGGTGTCCTTCTCTCCCACTGGATTGACTGGTGGCGTCTCCATTTAGGTGCCTGGTCCTTTCCAATGTGGGTAAATAGTTTTGGTCAGAAAGGGATGGACCAGGTTCAGGTCCGCACCTGATTTAAAAAAATAAATAAAAATAATGTCATTTGCAGGAATCTTATTTAGATTCCTTTCCCGGCTCGAGCCTCCGTTCCAGCCCCGAACTAACCCAGAACTATAAGTTCCACAATTCCCTGCGGCTTGGGTAGCCGTCCCAACTACGGACACCGATCGAGTCAAAAAGTACCTGGGCGGTCGAAGCGCCTCGCCTGGCGGCAACAGCCGGACCCTTCAAATCACCTCTCTTTCCGAAGCTAAGTGCTACTGAGGTACTGTCCTCGGAGTCTTGCCCCAGGCGGAGAGGACGGTCGGGGGTGGTGGTGGGTGGGCAGGGGACAGCTGGACAGATACACTGACGGCTAACCCTGGAGCCCGCGAGACAGCGAATCTAGCTAAAATCCTGGTGGCCAATCGGGAGGAGGGAGAAGTCAGGTTAGCCCGCCTTTTGGACGTGACGTCATTTCCCCCACACGCTCACCCGCCACACCCCCGTAACCGGGAAGCTCCAGGCCTTAGCAACCGAGCTAGGCCAAATCAAACCTAACTAGGCGAGGTACGGCTGGCCAGGCTACTGAGAGTGAAAATCTAGAGAAGGCCTGGAATGGGAGATTGGGGCGAATGAGAATATAGCGGGGAGTGGTGGAGCTGGTGTCACACGGCAGCGACCAGTCCTTATATCTGGCGACCTCAGGCCCACCTGTGCTATTCTCCTTATTCCTGCATTCGGGGCTCCCAGCCAGAGTCAACCCGCCTGCTTCTTCGCCCGTTCAATCCAGGGTGCTTCAAAATAAAACCTTTCTCCCCAACCGGTCCTATTCCCTTAGGGGACCACCTGAAGCTTGCCTTACCTTTCACCCCATATTCATTAATGCCTTTCAAGCTCTTCTTCCTCAAGAAATCTTAGACAGTGCTTTTCAAACGTTGACGTGCCTACACACTATCTGGGGAACTTGTTAAATTGCAGGTTCTGAATTAGGGGGTCTAAGGTGGGCCCTGCAATTCTGCATTTCTTTTTTTTTTAAATTTATTTATTTATTTTTGGCTGTGTTGGGTCTTTGCTGCTGCACGCGGGCCCTCTCTAGCTGCGGCGAGTGGAGGCCACTCTTCGCCGCGGTGCGTGGGCTTCTCATTGTGGTGGCTTCTCTCGTTGCGGAGCACGAACTCCAGGCACGCGGGCTTCAGCAGTTGCTGCACGCAGGCTCAGTAGTTGTGGCCCACGGGCTCCAGAGCACAGGCTCAGTAGTTGTGGCGCACGGGCCCAGCTGCGCCGGCCATGTGGGATCTTCCCGGACCAGGGATCGAACCCGTGTCCCCTGCACAGGCAGGCGGATTCTCAACCACTGCGCCACCAGGGAAGCCCCAATTCTGCATTTCTAACAAGCTCTTGGCTGCTGCTGAGGCTGGCCATGGACCACAGTTTGCATAGTATGATTCTAGAATAACCTCATCCCATTCTCTTCACCCTTTGGTCTGTGCCCCTTTAGTTTGTCATATATTTTGTACCTATAACTGGTATAACCTGCTCCACTGGGCGACCCGTGGAAAACTTGTCCTCCTCTTCCTAATAAAACATGTAGGTCCCCTTTGTGATTCAGGCTTGCTCATCCAGCTCCCTGGACAGGCTGGGCTACCACAGCTCTTCAGGGAAGGAGAATCCCACTCTCCGTCCTCACTTTGACTCCCTCTTCAGTTTGCTCTCTAACACCCGGCCATTGTGCCCCAGACTACAAGGACCATGCCAGGACAGCCAGGAGGGGAGGCAATTTCATCATTAGCCACAGACTTGTGTCAAAACAGTCCTCTCCGTTTTGTGTTGCGTCTCAGATCACTAACTTAGACTTTTTTTTCTCAAGTTTTATTTCTAGGTTCTGTACTCTAGTAACCTTAGTCCACTGCAACTAAGGCTAAATACTCTGATTCTTGGAATCCTTATATTCATATTGAAAATTAATCTACCTTTTCTCCCTCACTTTTCCCTGTTGCATTTCAGGGATTTCTGGGAAAGGCAGATAGTCTAGAATGAGTCGCAAAAGATTTGATTACATCCTAATCCCTGGACAAAGATTGCTAATTTGTATTATGTGTGCCTTAACTGAGAGGTCCACTCCAATGACCCTTCAAAGATCAGCTTCTCTCAATGAAAAGAAACTGTACTCTGTTACAAATGTATTGCTCTGTAATGTCTCTTACTCTTTTGTGTGTGTATGTTTCAGTTCCAACTGAACTGAAGAGGCAAGGACCTTGCCTCTATTTCTTTTGTGTTTTATCTCCTTCTTCATTCATTCATTCAACAAATATTTATTGAGCACCTGCTATGTTCCAGGCAGGATGTTAGGAACTGGGGATACATAGATGAATGAGACAGAGACAGTCCCTGCTCTCGTGGAACTTATAGTTTGGCCATGGAGAATAAGTAATTACAGTGGTATGAAGAAGCATGAGATGCTATGAGAGTGAATGAAGGATGAGGGAATATCCCTTGAGGATGAGACATTTTTGTTGCCATCTAAAGAATGAGTTAGAACTGAACCTCTGAAAATACACCAATGGACCCCATACTGAGAAACGCTGAATTAAATGGTCAACTTTATCTCCTTAGGTAACCCCTTGTCACCATCTGTGACTATATATAAAAACAAACATAGGCACCAAACCCCTAAAAACAGTAATCCAGGGACTTCCCTGGTGGTTAAGACCCCATGCTTTCAATGCAGGGGGCATGGGTTTGATCCCTGGCTGGGGAACTAAGATCCCACATGACTGTGTGGTGCTAAGCGTGCTATGCGGTGTGGGGGGAAAGGGGGGTGGGGGGAAGACAGTAATCCAAATCATCTAGAATGGAAATATTTTTATTTTTAAAAAGATGACCCAGGGGCTTCCCTTGTGGTCCAGTGGCTACTAAGACTCCACGCCCACAATGCAGGGCGCCCGGGTTTGATCTTTGGTCAGGGAAGTAGATCTCACATGCCGCAACTAAAGACTCCACATGCCACAACTAAAAGATCCCACACGTTGCAACAAAGATCCTGAGTGCCACAACTAAGACCTGGCACAGCCAAATAAATAAAACAAAACAAACAAACAATAAAAAGATGACCCATTAAAATGAAAACACAAAAGTTAAGTTTTATAAGAGGACTGAAAAGTCCCCAGAGATGACATTCATGGATCTGTAGATTCCCCTGGGTCTCAGCTTGAGAAACACAGGTCTAGGAAGGGGCCAAGATGTGAAAACTCAGGAATGGGAAATAGCATAGGCTGTACCCCTAAAGTGTTAACTGCATGAATATTGACTGACTCACACTGATTGCTCTCTCCCAGTTCCCTGCCCCTGAGTCCTAGTATTCTACAGCTCAGTTCTCTGGAGATACCACCAAGGAATCAAAAAAAAAAAAAAAAAAAAAAAGGGAAATAAGCCTGGAGGATTATATCCCCAAGCCTGTCTAGAGAACATGGGATCTCAGAGGATCTGGCCATATTCTGCTGCTCTCCTTGCCCTACCCCATAAAGGCATTGTTTTACCTTCATTATAGATCTAATCTGGGGACTTCCCTGGCAGTCCAGGGGTTAAGACTCCACGCTCCCAATGCAGGGGGCACAGGTTCGATCCCTGTTCGGGGAACTAAGATCCCACATGCATGCCGGTGCAGCGGAAAGAAAGAAAGGAAGGAGGGAAGGAAGGAAGGAAGATCTAATCTGATGGCAGAACCCAAGGAGAGGTTCAGGAGCTGATGCAAGGTAATTTGTGAGCTGGTGGTTGTTCCGTGTTGTCTCAGCACACACGGAGCATATGACACTTGCCCTCTAAATGGGTGAAGTAACATTCTGTAAGCAGATAGAGTGGGGGGGGGATCCCCAGAAGAAAAGAACCAGATAATAGCTCTTTTTTAAAAAAATTTCTTTATTTCTGGCTGCGTCGCATCTTCGTTGCTGCGCGAGGGCCTCCTCCAGTTGTGGCAAGTGGGGGCCACTCTTCATGGTGGTGCGCGGGCTTTTCCCATTGCGGTGGCTTCTCCTGCTGCGGAGCACAGGCTCTAGGCACGCAGGCTTCAGCAGCTGTGGCGCATGGGCTCAGCAGTTGTGGCTTGCGGGCTCTAGAGCGCAGGCTAAGTAGTTGTGGTTCACGGGCCCAGCTGCTCCGCCGCATGTGGGATCCTCCCAGACCAGGGATCAAACCCGTGTTCCCCGCATTGGCAGGTGGACTCTCAACCACTGCACCACCAGGGAAGTCCCCGATAATAGCTTTTTAACGTAAGAGAAGCCATTTTAGGCCTAAACCATTTTGTGATCTAAGCCTTGCCACAATGCTTGCCCTTGAACAGGTCTTAGTATTAATGATCTTAAGAAGTAACGATCCTTGGACTTCCCTAGTGGCACCTCAGCGAAGAGTAGCCCCCGCTCGCTGCAACTACAGAAAGCCTGCGCACAGCAACAAAGACCCAACGCAGCCAAAAAGAAAGAAAGAAAGAAAGAAAGGAAGTAACAATAGCAAAGATAATAAATCAGTTGTAAAGACTCCCAGTTCTGTATCAATGATAAGAATTAGCCAGAAGCACTTTCTTGAGCCGTTTTGCAGAATTTAACACCCCTCATAAGTGCTCAACCACCAGATCAACTAGCACCTGAAGGATACTAATATTTCTGACCCTAATGACTTCAAACTAAAGCTTGGACTCTGTCGACCTTTGCCCCAATTCTGTGCTCCTCTGCTCAAGCCCCTTCAAGAATATGCATACTATGCCCAAGCCCCTTCATGAGTATGCTCCCTTAGCTGAAAACTTCCACAGTTTTGCTGTTTGAGAAGACACTGCTTTGGGAAAGATTCCTGGTGTTCTTACTTGCTGTAAGTAATAAATCCTTCTTCTACCTATCCTTGGCTTGGCTGTGTCTTTTGGCTCAACACACCAAGAGGTGAACCCAGTTTGGGGGTAATAATTCTTTTCTTATCTATTCAGTAACCCTTACTGAGTACTCAGGATTAGTCAGTGAGACATGGAAATAAATACAGAACTCCCCATCAGTAGGCTAACAAGGGTAAAGAGTTATAGTTGACGAAACTCCAGATGCAAGGGCAAAAGTGATAAGTGGAAGGGAAGCTATTTCCAACTGGGGGTGATCTGAAAAGGTCTCCAAAGGGTTGAGCCTTGGAGGATGGCCATAATTTTGACATGTAGAGATTGAAGGGATTTATTGCAGGTGGAGGAAGCAGCACAAAGCAGGAGATATAAGGAAAGGAAAGCCACTTTACACCCATGTTATTCATCTCTGGCTTGTCAATTTCAGCTTCTCCTATACCCATTCCTGCTGCCCTGTCACCAGGCATCAAGCTGGTTGGAACTTTTTACACCCTCACATTCCCCTGAATTCCATACTCACCACATGCAACCATATGCTGCACTTATTTTCTGCCATTTATCATCAGCATAAGAGACAAAAATTCTAGCTTTCCAAAGGCTAAATACATTTCCCCTTCTGTTTAGCTTTGGTAGTTTCTGTGGTTTTTAGTTCTGCTGGGATTTATGTCAAAATAGTTCCTCTCCCCTCTCTGTTCCCAAACCATTTTGCTTGTGCTTCCCTTATAGGCAGAGATTTCAGGCAGGATGAGGTAGTGAAAGGCAGCCTTTTCCACAGTGAAATGTTTAATTATAAGAGCTGGTCTTCACCAACACCTGACCACGCATTATGACCACAATACCAGACATTTCTTTAAGTGTCTTATGTATATTACCTCATTTCTCTTCACACAACTCCATGAGCTACTTATTCAGTCATTCAGCAAATCTTTACTGAGGGCCTCCTCTGTGCCAAGCACTGTGCTAGGTTCTGGGAATAAGGCAGTGGAAAAAAGCCCTGGATCTCTTGCAGCTTATATTCTAGTGAAGATAATAGGCAATAAAAATCAACCAATAAAATATAATGTCAATTTTGTACAAGGTGGTATTAGATAAATAACTACACCAGAAAGGAAAAACTAAAGTAGCAAGTGCTATGAACACAATGAAGCAGGGTAAGGGAATGGACAGAAAACGCCCCCAGGTGTGCATGGTGCTGTTTTGAATCATATGACAAGGGAAAGTCTCCTTGTGGAGGTGATATTTGTGCAAAGACATAAATGACATAAGGGAGCAGGCATGCAGATATCTGAAGGAAGAGTGTCCAGGGTGAGAAAAACACAAGCGCAGAGGCCCTGAGGCAGGAAGGAATTAGATTTTTATGCTAAATCATAGCAGCTAGAAGAACAGCAAGGGGGCCAGAGTGGGTGAAACAGAGTAAGCAAGGGAAAGAGTAGGAGGGGGTGAAGTCAGAGAGGTGGGGAGAAGCCAGGTCAGGTAGGCCTCGTGAGCCAAGGTAAGTGTTTTGTTCTAAGTGTGATCGGGAGCCATCGGGGGTTTGAGCAAGGTGAGCGATATCATCGGCTAAGTTCAAAGATTACTGTGGTCTCTTCATGAAGGAAGGACTGTATAAGGCAAAACCCAATTAATCAGAAAATCCAATTAAGGGGCTAGCCAAGGGACAATGGTAACACACGAGCTTGGATTAGGGTAGAGGACAAGGGCCAAGGCCAGAGTCCTGAGGCCCTCTAATATTTAGGAGCCTGAAAGAGTCAATGAAAACTGAGAAGTAGCAGCAAATAAGGAACTAGGGGACACTTTCTTAAGCTGGATCCACAAAGAGTAGAAGTGAAGAAAGCATTTCAAGGAGGAGGGAGTGATCAACTGTGTTAAATGTTGCTAATGGTTCTAGACCAGAGTTTCTCAACCCCGGCACGTATAGGTTCCAAAGTAATTAAATGAATATCTTGCAGCTTAAGAAATAAAATCTTTCTGCTATTGTTGACCCTCCCTGTGTATCCCTCGCCACTCAGAATTCTCCTGGGGGAGGGGCGGGTGGGAGAGGGATGGATTGGAATTTGGGGTTAGCAGATGCAAACTATTATATATAGAATGGATAAACAACAAGATCCTACTGTATAGCACAGGGAACTATATTCAATATTCTATGATAAACCATAATGGATAAGAATATTTTTAAAAGAATGTATATATATATATATATATATATATATATATATGTATAACTGAATCATTTTGCTGTACAGCAGAAATTAACACAAAATCAACTATATTTCAATTAAAAAATTGAAAAACAAAAGAATTCTCCTCCTGTCATGAGGTAACCACTATTCTGAACATTGTGCTTTTACTACATAGGTGAGTAGCAAAAGAGTTTTTGGGACTTCCCTGGTGGTCCAGGGGCTAAGACTCCATGCTCCCAACGCAGGGGCCCTGGGTTCAGTCCCTGGTCAGGGAACTAGATCCTGCATGCCGCAAAGAAGATCCCGCACGTGGCAACTAAGACCTGTCACAGCCAAATAAATATATATATATTTTTTTTTTAAAAGAGTTTTTTCCCCTTATTCTCAAAGATGAGCTGTATTATTGCAGCATGTTTATATGGTGATGGGAATGTTTCAGTAATGAGGGGAAAGCTGATTATGTGGGAGAGATAGGGGATAATTTCAAGAGTCCCATTTCTGTGCAGGTGAGAAGGAATGGGATCCCAGCGCACAGATGGGATGGGGGCAGTGAGCAGGTCAGCTTCTCTGCAGTAACAAGGGGAAGGCATTGAATTCAATAGAGATGCAGGTGGCCTGGTAGATTTGGGGGTGGGACCATGAGGAAGTTCTTTTCTGAGAGTTTCTATTTTCTAACTGAGATAGGAAGAAAGGTTGTCATCTTATGAAATTGTGGTCTCAGATTTGGGGAATGTGGGAAAATGCAGGCTTGCAGGCCACACTGAAGGCGGAAAGGAAGCGAGACCAGTCTGTATGACTGTGTGTTTTTTCCCCAGACACATTCAGCTCTTGGGTGCAGGTGTGGTGCAGGCAGAGTTGGATTTAACCAGGGATAAAATGTGTTGAAGGGAGAGGGACCAAGAAAACAGTGCAAGGCCTGAGAGGCAATTACAGTGTTGAACCTTGGGATCTGCAGTAGGTATTGAGGTAAGTAAAAAATGAGGGTATCTAGCGGCAAAGAAGAGTGAGAGAGTCAATGAATGGGAGGTCCAGGTGGGGTTGAAGAATTTTTGGAACAGGGATACTGAGTGAAGGAGGAGGGGTGACATGAAAAGACTGAAGAGATTTTGGAGGGGAGGCAATTATTTGTGGTAACCAAGTCAAAGATGTGACACAGGGAGACAGTGGCTGGGGAGGGGGGAAACATCATTGGAGTCGAGGAAGGGAAGGAACTGACGAGGGTGCTGTATGGTTATCTGCATGGATATTGAAGCCACCAAAAATAATGAAATGGCAGAGGTAGATGGTAGAGAGGAATGGTAGAGAGAAAGGCAGTAAGCTAGATACTGAATCTTCAGTGAGGGTTCAACAGGAGAGTGATGATCCAGAATCGAATCATGGGGGAATCAGAGCTCCCAATAGCTGTTAGACTATAGACTATAGACTCTCCTCCTGGAGGATAGAATCTCTGTTGATAGGAGGACAAGAGCCACGGGCATCCTTGCTCTTGGAGGGAGTTGAGGTAAGGTAGGAGGAGAAATGAATTGGAATACGCCTCCGAGGGAGGAATCTGGGTGAGGTGATGAGATCTTGGAGAAGTCATTTTCATTCACTTCTTTCTCTGCTTAATTCCTTTCCATTCAATTGAGTTCAAAGATTGATAGAAGAGGTTTTATCTGTGAGGGTCTGAAAACCAGAGATAAGCCAGATTTGGCTCCTGCCTTCAAGTAGCTGACAAGGTAAGGTGAGGACATCAAGATCTCAGCCGGAAGAGATGGGAAAAAATCCAGATAAAGTGAACAATGGGTATGTTTTAGACCCAGATACTTTCTCCTAAAGAAATTTGCTCTAGTTGAAGCCACACCTTTCGGCCTCTCCTCTCTGCGGTGGTCCCCAAAGTGCCTCTAAGCTTGTGATTCCCAACCTTGGCTGGGATCCCGACCTTTGGAATCACCTGGGGATGTCTTTAAAAATATTGACGCCTGAGTCCCAAGAGATTGTGATTTAATTGGTTTAGGATGCGACCTGGGGTTTGGGATTTTTAATGCTCCCCAGATGACTATAATGTACAGCCAGGGGTAAAAATCATGGCTCCAAGGAATGCCTGGAGCTATGTTTAGAAGCCCACTGCTTTAGTCCAACCCGTAATAGAGAGAGATTCCCTCTTGCTGGAGTGAAGGGGTCAATTGATCTGAGCCTTGAAGGATAGGTACATTTTAGCCAAGTGAAGAAGCAGATGTGAAGGGAAGGAGAATATCGTGAGCAAAAGCTTAGATGTGGTCTGAAACACATGACAAGCAGCAAACAATTTGGTTTGTAACAGGCAGAGATTGGAGTAAGAGGTCTTAGATTTGAAGAACAGCTGGGTAAAGACCTGAAGTGGGAATGGTGAATAATACAGTTTGGTTCCAGAGAAAGCTGGATGATTTCAAATTATGGAAGAGGTTGAAGGCCAGATTAAAATTGTGTAACCGGGTGAGTAAACAATAGGGAATCTTGAAGGGCTTTTGAGAGGTGTGTTAAGGGGTTGTGAGAAGTGTGTTTAGGGAGGATAACCTGACAGCAGTGTCAAGGGAGACTTGAGGTAGGGAGAGGTAGGAAAGGGGAGCTGTTGCAATAATCCTAGATGAGGTCATTTTTCCAGCAAGAGTTGGGAAAAAGTTACAGATTCAAAAGACATTGTGATGGCAGAATTGACTGGGCTTAACAGCTCACCAAAAGTAAAGGCAGGAAGGGGGTGGAAGGGGCGTCACGTTTCCAGATAAGGGTGCCCAGGAAATGGTGCTGTCTACAAAGGTAGGGAAGCAGGTTTTCAGCAGCATTTCATCTGTTTGGTTTGGAACCTGCTGAGTTTAGAGAACCAGCAGCATTGTCCAACCATCCGTGTTCCACAAGCACCAGAAGAATGTCTGCCTATAAATACATAGGTTGCAGAATGTCTTAGTCAACTTGGGCTGCTGTAACAGAATACCATAAACTGGCTGTCTTATAAACAACAGAAATAAATTTCTCACAGTCCTGGAGGCTGGGAATTCCAAGATTAAGGTGCTGGCAGATTCAGTGTCTGGTGAGAGCTCCTTCTGGTTCATAGACAGCCTTCTTCTCATGTCCTCACATGGTGGAAGGAGCAAGAGAGCTCTCTGGAGTCTCTTTTATAAGGGCACTAATACCATCCATGAGGGCGTACCTTCAAGAGCTAATCATCTCCCAAATGCCCCATCATCACATTGGGGATTAGGCTTCAACAGATGAATTTTGGGAAAACACATTCAGTCTGTAGCAAAGAAGCATCTGGTTACAAATGACGTCTGAGTTTGGAGTGGATGAGATTTTTTCAAGGGAAATTCTCAAAGAAGGGAAAAGAAATCCAGATATAGATACTTAGGGCACATGGGAGGGTTCAGAGAGGCAGTGTACTGTGAAAATGCCATTGATTTTGGCTCCTGGTAACTTTTGGTCATTGCGTACTGTTTGAAAGAACAATTTCGGTAGAGTTGGGAATGGAAGCGTATTTCAAAGGGTTAAGAAGCAGTGGGTATGAAAGAAAGACATTTCTGACAACAATACACCCTGTTCAACAGGGGAAAAGTGAGTAGGTAGCGAGGAAGTGCAAGCTGCAGATGTCACTTCTTTTTTCACGAAATTGGGTACGGAAGGCACATGAAACCTGAAACATCCAAAGGAGAACCCATGATCTCCATACTCCATCCCATCCTCATCCCATGTCTCCTATCACAGTGCATGGCTTTCCTTCTAGATTACAAACTTCATGAGCTTCAGTGTTCATACCTGCTGTCTCGGACAATGTCTCAGCAGTATCCTGCATGGAATACAAGATAGGACCCTGTCCTGCAGGTGTACAACTGAAGATACCAAGTCCACCGCTTGTGCCTCCTCCCCCTCCCCAAGAGGTCTCCTGGTTGATCTCAGGATAGCAGAGAGCAACTAGCCCCAGGCAGACTTGAGAGGCTCTGGACTTCCTCCCTGGCACTCAGCTTTGGTCAGAATGTTTGTGTGCCCTCCCCTCTCCCCCAATTCATATATTGAAATTCTAATGTGCAATACAATGGTATTAGGAGGTGAGGCCTTTGGGAGGTACTTAGGTCATGAGAGTAGAGCCCTCACGAGTGGGATTAGTGCTCTTATAAAAGAGACCCCAAAGAGCTCCCTAGCCCTTTCGGCCAAGCGAGGATAGAGTTAGAGGTCTACAACCCAGAAGAGGGCCTGCACTGACTGTGCTGGCACCCTGATCTCAGACTTGCAGTAAATTTCTGTTCTTTATAAGCCATCCAGTGATGGTATTTTTGTTATAGCAGCCCGACTCCCACAGCTCTTTGCTCCCTTTGCCTTCCCTACACTGGTACAACACACCAAGTAGGGCTAATCCAAGTTGTCTGCCACCCTTCAGCCTGCAAGCAGGAACAGCTGTGGGCAAATGGCATTTTTCCCTGCCCCATGCCACCCTACCCCTGGCCAACTTTTTCAGAATGGTCTGCCTTCTTTCCTCCTGACTTCCTGGAGTTCTGGGGATAGATCCCTGGGTCTGCTTGTAAATCTTCCCTCCTCTCCAAAGCCTTAAGCCCAGTCTGGTAAGGAGTGGAAAAGGTGTGCTGGGTAAAGAAATCCCTACCAAGGATGGATCTCAAGGTCTTCCCCAGTAGGATTCCCAGGGAGGCCCCTTCCCCCCATATTTGTGTTTGTCTCTCTGGTGTCCTGGGAATCTGTCTCCTCTCACTTTTGTCTCTGTCAGTTTTCTTCCCGCACTTTCCCCATGCCCCCAGAAGGGGAGATGAGGGGAGGTGAAAGGTGAAACCAAAAAAGCAGGGTCTTTGCAAGGCTGCAGTCTTTGGAGTTGCATGTGATAAATCCACTTAATCTATTTAATATTGTCTTTCAGAAATTCACACACACACACTCACACACAGATCAGAACAAGGTGAGGACTACCGAGGGGACGGGGAGGGACCGGCTCCCTCCGGACACTGGAAGGTTTGTACCCTAGGTTCCCTTCTGCCCGACCGCCCAGGAGTTGGGATAGGAGGAAGGGAGTATTTACAGAGAACGGGGACGTAATCTTCATCCCAGGGTGAAGGTTCTGAAACCGGTAACCTCCCAAATCTCATTCCAAAAAAATCAAAAGTAGACAGAGGTTCCGGGATTAGCAAGAAAAGAGGCGGGGATGAGGTGGAGGAGAAACGGAACAGTACTCGCAAAAATGGGAGTGAGCGTGGGGGCGTGGCTACCCTGGTGCTCGGCTCTCGCGCCGGGCAAAGGGGAGGAGTCTGTCAGTAAGGGGGCGAGGCCTGGCGCCACAAACCCAATCACCGGACTGAATCACCCCGCAGGGAAGAAAAGAAGGCGGAGCCTGCCGACCTGGAGGCGGGGCTTTATCAGAGCCGGGGCGGAGCCTATACAGGAGGCGGGGCTTTAGGGACAAGTTTCCAGGCTGGGGAGCAGTGACCGAGGGAGTTCGGCCGGGGGCGCTGTATTTAGAGGGGTTGGGGGCCTGGAGCGACTGAGGGGCCCGGCATTTGGCCGGAATCCCAGGAAGCGGCGTCCCTGTTAGTGTGGGTTTTGGCGGGGTTCCTGAGGAACTGGATTCGGAGCGTGCCCGCAAGGCGAGAGTTTCTGTAGAGGCCTAGTTTAGGATGTAACCAAGTCCGGTGGCCCCAGAAGCGGGTGTGCAGGGCGCCCGCTGGATCCGCGGCTTGACGGCAAAACGCGCTTGGGAGGTCGAGGGGCGCAGAGTCGGGCCGGGCCGTAGGCGTCCTTACGGATCCCAATAGTTCTCGTGGTGCTGTGCAGCAATGATGATGACTACGGTGAGGATGGTACAGAGCACCATGGCTGCTATGCCCACGGCCAGGGAGATGAAGGAGAAGTTCCGGGCCTCTCGTGAAGCGATCTCGGCTGACACCATGTCTCCGCGGGCCAAGGCCGTGCGCACCTGCGGGGGAGGGTGGGGGAGAGCAGATCAGAGAGCTGCTACCTCGGCCGCACGCCTCAGTCTCCCTCTGAGGTGCTCCCCAAAACGTCCAGCACTCCATGGGATTAAGGAAGACCTAGTGAGCCCTCCTCTCCATACTCCGCCTCCATTCCCTCCCCCCTCCCACCCCCCCACGCACCTGCACTGCCTTGAAGATGGCAATGATGCCCGTAGGCCAGAAGCAGCAGATGGTGGTCAGCACTGCGATGGGCATATAGTCATGGGGCGGGCGCCTCGGCTCCAGCAGGGCCAGCCCTGGGCCTTGGGGCGGCGGGGGAAGCGTGGAGGTTACTCCCGCTCCCCCCGGGGTCCCGCCGGCATAGGGCTGTGGAAGGAAGGTTGTGGGGAGAGGACGTCACTCTAACCCTCCTTGAGCCCACCAACTTTCCACGTCTGGCAGAGAAAGAGGGTTGTTTCCTTCTTTCAAACCTCCTCTGGACTTTTAGGCTGTTTCCCCTGCCAGGCCTTGATCTTTGACTCCAGCTGACCACCAGACCACTCCCTCCCCACCTCGCCCCATTCCCAGGCTTTTCCTTAGTCTCTCCTCTCCCTTGGCCCCAGAACGCCGCCTGGTCCCCTGGCCCTGTTTCTCTATCCCACCAGCCCCTCAGTGTGTCCCCAATTCCAGGTCCTGTTCTATCCCCCCCTTCCCCCAGGCCCCTGTCCGTCCCGTACTCACCGCGCCCACCGGGTAGACTGGCACGTAGGCAGTGCAAGGCTGCAGCTGTAAGGGGTAACCAGGGGCTACGTAGCCCCCCAGTGACAGCGTGCCTACCGCTCCAGTGTGCGTGGGCACCACGAACCCCGGGGCCTGGGCAGTGTGAGCGGGCGCCGGCGGGGGCGGGGCGGCGGCGGCGGGCGGCGGCGGGGGTAGTGGGCCCTCGAAGCGAGTCTCCTGCAGGTAAGGGTCGGGTGGCATGCGGGGCAAGGTAGCGCAGCCGGGTGGGGGTACCCCAGCGGCCGGGCCGGGCGGGACGTGATGCGGAGGCCTCGGCAAGGTGGCGGAGGACGAGGGACCGCGCAGAGCGGCGGCCCCGGAAGCCAGGCCCCCAGCCCCTAAGCGCGGGAGGGTGGCAGTGCCAGACTGGTGGTAGTGGTGGTGGTGGTGATGGTGCGAGGAAGGGGCTGTCTGTGGGGGCGGGGCGGGAGGTTCGGCCGGGGGCTGGGGGGCATTGTAGGGTGGTGGAGAGGTGTGAGGGACTGAGTCGGGGAGGCCTGGGGGTGGTGAGCAGGGGTGTGGGGAGAGATAAGACAGATGAGATAAGGAGGGGCAGGGGGAGACACAGAGGGTCAGGGACGGAGGAAGATAATGGGAGAGACAGAGAGGAGATGGGTGAGAAGCCTTCTCTCATTCTTGGGGCAGCAGAGAGGTTGTATCTAGGCCATCAGCTCCCCCCCCGCCCCCGCTTTTCAATCTAGTTTTGAGGTCATAACTCTCTTCTGTTCCTCTCCCTTCTTCAGCAATGGGCACACAGCTTTAACCTGCAGACCCAAATTCATATGCTCCTTGGCTTATGGCTGCCTTTGGGCTAGCCTATGCGAGCTGGTCCTGTGTGTGCACGTGTGTAGACATGCAACACTGTGTTAACATGTGCTCAGTTCAACAGTTGTATAAACACAGGTAGGATAACATGTTCCTCTCTGCCATTCCTTCAGTGGGGAGGGGGTGCCCTAGTCTCTTTGGGAGTCTCAGTACCACTTTTAGGACAGATTAAAGAAGGGTCCTCTGGATTTTACTCCCCTGGCAACCCCCATCTGATCATCTCTCCATATTTCCCCATTGGATGTCTCCATGCGAGCCAGTGTCATCTGTCCATCTGTCACTTGCAATGATGCGATCCATGCAGTACCTGGCTGATGCTAAGTCACTCTTGTACTTCCCTCGCCCTCTCAACCTGCCCCCCAACCCATGTTTTTGGCAAGGGACTGAGGCTGAGACTGGCAGGAGGAAAGGAAGAGAAGGGAGGGATATAAAAAGAGGAGGGGGTTTGGGGGTCGGGGTGTGGAGAGCTGGATACAAGGGGAATGAAACAGAACCAACCGCTAGGGAGGGGTAAGGGAGGGGGTGGGGGGGGAAGAGTCAGGAGACACTGGAGAGGGCTGGAGGTTTTGTTGTTGTTTTCTACCTGACTTTTCGGATGACATGCCTGCTGTCTCGCTGGGACAGGATCCGTGCAACCGGAGTCTGGAGTCAGGATCCCTGGCTAGCACCGGAGTCTGGGTGCGCAGATTGCGCAGCCGGCAGCAGCGCAGAGATGGAGAGATGAAGACTGTGGTGGCGGGGGGCGGAGGGAAAGCAGGGAGGGGGGGAGCTTAAAGGGACCGAGGCGAGGGAGGGGGAATCCTCCAGACGCATCCCCACTCGGTCTCCGCTTTTGGACTACGTCTCGCCTCCTCTCACCCCGGCATTCAAGCCCCCAGTTTGGGCTCCTTTGGAGTTGTCATGGAAACTGGGAGGCAAGCAAGACCAAGCAAGGCGGGTGGTATTAAGGGAAGGAAGGAGGGAGAAAGAACTCTCTAGAGTCTTCCCCTCCAAGACTGGCCATAGTGATTATATTGTGGGAGGCAGCGAACAGGCACTCAGTGGATTCAATACCCCAGTTCCCTCTGGATCTTGTTCAACCCAGTCAGGCCTCCCCCTCCTCAGCTTCCCTCAGAGTCCCTGTAAGATCTCAGGATTTTCTCCCAAATCCTTGGCTCTTAGTTTTCCCCTCTGTAGGAGAGATGACTGTGTGAGAGAGAACCGTAAAAACAAACAAACAACAAAACAAAACAAAATAGATAGAGAAAAAACCGTGTGTAGAGTTGAGGCCGGCCATGGCCTGAAAAGTTCCCAGGGTTATGACCTTGACCTGCCACCCTGGCCTGGGATGAATCGGGAGGTAAAGTGAGAGGCTCTGGTCTATAGCAGTTCAGAGGTAGGAGGCCTGTGGTGTGTTGGGGGCTGGGGGTTGCAGTGTAGGGTGAAGGGGAAGCTTGGGGGATATATAGATACCTTTCCTCTCCAGGATGAAGGAGCTGAAGCCCGCTGGGAGGAGGGGATGGATCAACTGCTTATTGCTGGCAGCTCGGTTTGGGAATACGTGCTTGGTCCCCCTTCCCCCTTTTACTTATTGGGCTTCTTAGAGTTTCCAGGGCCCTCAGTGTTCAGACCCATTCCTGAAATCCCACCCACCCACCACCCCCGCCAAGACGCAGCGCCATTGCCTGAGTCGACCTGGGGGCACAGCGGTAACTGCAGTCTTTTTATTTTGCTTATTGTATCTTGGGAGCTTGTACGTGGGGATAGGGGGTGAAGATCAGCAGTCAGCCAAGATTGACCAGAGTTGGGCTTTTTGCAAAAACGTAACTGGGAGTCATTATTACCCATCTCACCCTCCCCCTTTAGACTAGTACTTCCCGGCCCCCGTCTGAGGCAGTCGCTCTCCGGAGCTCTGTCCTTCCCCTCTGACTCCAGGCAGAAACTACAGAGTTGTAAGAGAGGCGCTTGCCAGGGCGATTCCCAGGCCCCAGAGATTTAGTTCACAGCCCCATACCGCTCACTTGGCTTCTAAGGCGTTCGCGTTCGCCCCGAACCCTCTACCGCCACCCCATCCTCTACACAGCTCGGGGCGCAAGTTGGTTTTATTGGGAGAGACTTAGACTGGCAAAGACCTTGTGAATAGAGAGAGGAATTCAGAG
Source organism: Monodon monoceros (assembly GCF_005190385.1). Taxonomy (NCBI): domain Eukaryota; kingdom Metazoa; phylum Chordata; class Mammalia; order Artiodactyla; family Monodontidae; genus Monodon; species Monodon monoceros. Next base: position 24,414,654 of record NW_021703780.1, read on the forward strand.
AAGTTGCGATTTTTTTTTTTAAATCAAGGGAAGCGTCTTTAAATGCTAAGTAAAAGCCCTAACCCGGGCACCTGGGTATCGGTAGGGGTCACAGGTGGAGAGGTGCGGGTCGCCTGGAGTTCAGAAGTCCAGACCGAGTGGGAAGGTCTGAGTAAGGAGCCGCCCACAAGGAGCTCCAAGTTCAGGGCGGGGCTGTGGAGTCGCTCTGGTGGAAAGACTCATCCGAAAGCAAACGAGCCTGAGTCAGCGCTGCCCTAGGGTCCCTCCGCCCCTGGGGGGCGGGAGTGGTGTCACAGATGGGCCCCGGAGTAGAGTAGGACAGAAGAAACTGGGCCAAGCTGCACTTTTACCTCGAGGGGCCTCGAGGGCTCTCCGTGTCTCTGGAAACAAGGGCACTACAAGCACTTCAGGATGAAGAGTTGTAAGACGCAGATCCGGCGCGGGCGGGAGGGAAGGGGTTAGGAGTAGGGTTCGCCTGGGCTACCTTCAGCCCTCATCAGACGGACGACGAAATGCGAAGGACTACGTTTCCCCAGTCTGTTCTCCCAGCGCCTCCCTGGGGAAAGAGAACTAAACTCCGTGTTCCTTTGCGGAGCCGGACGCCTGAATTGGGAAGTAGGGCGAATCAAGGCCGGGAAATGGGACCCTTGGGTCGCTGCTGCCGCAGGGACTGAAGAGGCAGTCTCTCAATTCCCAGGACATGTTTGCTGCTTCTGCCTCTCCCCGCCGGTCTAAGTGGATCGCTCCACCTATTTCCTCCCCCGCTCTTTCGGCGCAATGGATTGTTCCATTGCCCCTCCAGTCTCGGGCCTGCGTTGCGGGGGACACTGGCACGGTTGGTAGGGAAAGCCCCGGACGTGACGGCTGAGTGCGACCCTGAGCAGCCTCCCCTCTCCCATCCGTCATTCCCCTGCGCGCGTTCTCCTTACACCCTTCCCCTCCCCCACGTGGGTTCCAAGCTGCAGGGAAGTAAACAGCGGGCAGCGCGAGGCTCACGGAGCCAGGCCAGGTGGGACCTTGCACTCTCCAGGGGTCCTGCGCTGCTGCTCAGGGGTCTTTCTTGCAAAACCCCTGTCTTGCCTGGCTGGGATGATGCATTAGGAAGATGCTGGCCTGGGGACAGAGTCCCCGCTGAGTTAGGGGCGGGGCTTGGGTGAGCGTCAGTGCGTTTACAATGCGGTTGGGGGGGGTGTTTGTGGGGAGAGGACTAGAGTAAAAGTAGGATATTTTGTGACAAGGACCTGGTGTGGGAACGGGCAGGGGAGGCTTGATTGCCGGCGTCTGTTCGGAAGGCAGGGGGTGTTGTCATCTCTCTCACAGGCCCTCATCGCCCCCTTCTCAGGCGGGAGCATGCTGGGGCTCCCGGGGCTGCGGCTCCCCCCGGCGGGGTTCCTGCTCCTGTTGCCGTTCCTGCTGCTGCTGCTGCCCGCAACCCCCGCGCCCCATCGGGCTTCCTACAAGCCGGTCATCGTGGTGCATGGGCTCTTTGACAGCTCGTACAGCTTCCGCCACCTGCTGGAATACATCAACGAGGTCTGGCAGGGGACCTCCGGTTGTGGGGCGTTGGTGGCGTCTACAGAGGCTGGGGAAGGAGAATGGGGAATTGAATGCTGGGCCTACCAACTTCCTCGGGGAGCTGGTGCTGGCGTGGGGAAAGTCTGGGGACGAGAGATCGTTAGTTCTAGCAGGGCACAATAGGCATGTGGGCGCTGGCCAGGGGTCGGTGTGGAGGGGCTTCATCGTCCATCCCCGGTTGGGGCATTGCCCCCTTCCCACAGACACACCCTGGGACTGTGGTGACAGTGCTCGATCTCTTCGATGGGAGAGAGAGTTTGCGGCCCCTGTGGGAACAGGTGCAAGGGTTCCGAGAGGCTGTGGCCCCCATCATGGCAAAGGCCCCTCAAGGGGTGCATCTCATCTGCTACTCGCAGGGTAGGCACCGTCTCCCACCCCAGCTCCTAAGCCCTATCTGAGGCTTGATCCTTATCTGAGGGACACTGCCTAGTGTTCCCTTTTTTGAGCCACATTGCTTCAGCCAGAGCCCTGATACTTGAGCCCTCCTTTTCTGACTTCCCTCAGTACCTGGGTCTTATATCTCTGTGTGTGTCCTGAGTGGGAGGGAGGCTCCCTGCACTGCTGCCCCTTTCTTTGCCCATTACCCATGGTTCTTGGACATAAAAGGTAGTGGGACAGTAAAAAGCACCCTACAGTTAGTCGGGACACCCAGTGTCGAATTCTGGCTCTGTCACTTACATGATGTGGATGTTTTGACACAGGGTGTGTGCCTTCTCTGGGCTTCAGTTTCCTTTAGGTACACTGTGTGTGGGGGGGGTGCGGACAGGGGGCAGTGTTGGCCCGGCTGTCCCTAAGTCCCTGCCCAATGTGGTGTTCTGCCTGCAGGGGGCCTGGTATGCCGGGCACTGCTGTCTGTGATGGATGAACACAATGTGGATTCTTTCATCTCTCTCTCCTCTCCACAGATGGGACAGTATGGAGGTGAGTGGGCACTGTGGGCTCCATGTGGGGGGGGGACCCTGAGTCTTGAGGGTACAAGTTTGGAACCACCTGGCACTGCTGTTCTCTTGCCAGACACGGACTATTTGAAGTGGCTGTTCCCCACCTCCATGAGGTCCAACCTCTACCGCATCTGCTATAGCCCCTGGGGCCAGGAATTCTCCATCTGTAACTACTGGCATGGTGAGTAGGACATGCCAAACTGGGGCCTCCATGGAAAGGGCATCCTGGAAGATAGGGCCTGCTGCTCCCACCTCTACCATAACCAACAGCAATGATAACTTAACAGTTATTGAGCACTTACTATGTGAACAGGCACTGTTCAAAATGCTTTATGTGTATCACCTTATTTGCCTTAGAGAGTATAGCCTGCTGCAGGGGTTGGCCGACTGTATCCTTAAAGGGCAAGATAGTAAATATTTTGAGTTTTGCAGGCCGTACAGTCTCTGTCACAACCACTCAGTTCTGCCACAGTCATGTGAAAGCAGCCATATATCTTATGTAAATGAATGAGTGTGTCTGTGTTGGCAATAAAATTTATTTACAGAAACAAGCAGTGAACTGGATTTGGCTAATGAGTCATAGTTTGCAAACGCCTGGTATAGTTTTTAAGACCATGGATGCTGCTGGGTCCAGACTGCTTGGGTTTGAAGCCTGGCCCTGCGGCATGACTTTGGGCAAGTTACTCAACCTTCCTGTGACTCAATTTTCCTCATCTGTATAATGATATAGTACATACCTTATAGGGTGGTTATGAGGATTAAATAAATTAATGAATGTAATGTACTTTGAACAGTATCTGGCTCATAGTAGGTGTTAGAAAAAGGTGTTTGCTATTATGTTTACAATTATCATGGCTACTATTATATTACTATTCACCTTGTCTATTACTTTAGCCTCCAGATTGGTCTTCCAGCCTCTGGTCTTGCCTCTTCTCCCTGCTTCTCTGACAACCTTTCTAACTGCTGTTTGTACCCAGACCCCCACCATGATGACTTGTACCTCAATGCCAGCAGCTTCCTGGCCCTGATCAATGGGGAAAGAGACCATCCCAATGCCACTGGTAAGACCCCAGGCTCCTACCCTGGTCCCATTTTCTGCTTCTCTGACCCCCTGTGTTCCCCTCTCCAACCTGGCCTGACCCCTGTGACTGACTCAGGCTCTCTTCTTCCCACTCTGCAGCTTGGCGGAAGAACTTTCTTCGTGTGGGCCGCCTGGTGCTGATTGGGGGCCCTGATGATGGTGTCATTACCCCCTGGCAGTCCAGGTAATAAGGGACTGTGTGGCCTGAAGATTGGCTAAGGACACTCCAGCCCCCACCAATCTTTATCTCATTTCTAAAACTGGCCTGCTGCTTCCACTGGGTAATACCCCTACCCTCCACTCATCTTGTCACCCAAGACCAAAACCTGGGAGTCATCTCCTAGCCTCTTATACGTAGCCAGTCACTAAGCCCTGCTGACTCTGCTAGGTAGAGTCTGCTTGCTCTCCATCCCTACCAACCCCACTTTGTAAAAACTTTTAACTTTGAAATATTTACAGATTTGTAGGAAGCTGCAAAGATAGTTTAGAGAGGTCCTGTGTATCCATCACCAAGTTCCCCTCAATGGTTGCATCCTATGTAACTATAGCAGAATATCAAAACCAGGAATATGACATTGGTACGTGTGTATAGTTCCATATGCCATGTAATCACATTTCCTACCACCTTTTACTTACCTGGACTACTGTAATAGCCTCCAGCTCATCCCCTCTATCCTATTCCTCAGGAAAATCCATGGCTTCATGGCACTATGTGCCTGCCTTTGATCATCATGAGTGATCTGAAATGTCACCTGATCTACTTTAGTCACTCAACAAATACTCTGTGTGCCTAGGCACTGTTCTGGGTCCTGGGGATGCAGTAGTAAATGAAAGAGAAGTCCATGGTGTTATGTAGCTTACATTCTTGTGGGGGAGACAGATAATAAATGTAAATCTATAGGCCAAGTGGTGATAAAATAAGGCAGGGGAAGGGATTAGAGGATGGCCACGGCCTATATTAGCTGGTGGCCAGAGAAGTCCTTCTGGAAGAGTTGCCATTTGAGCAGAGACTGAAGGAAGTGAGGGAAAGAGTTGTGCATCAAACTGGGGGAAGAACAACCCAGGGGACAGGAGTAGCACCTGCAAAGGCCCTGGGGCAGGTCTGAGGAATAAGGAGGCCCATGTGGCTAGAGTGCAGGGAGCTATGGAGAGGGTGGAAGAGGAGGTGAAAGAGGTAGCAGGGAGCCAGTTACAGAGAGCCTTTGTGGGGCACAGTAAGCACCCCCCCTTTTTTTCCTGAAATATACACAACATAAAATTTTACCATTTTTAAGTGTATAGTTCGGTGGCATCAAGTCCATTCACATTCTTGTGTAAGCATCACCACTATTTATCTCCAGAACCTTTTTTTCCTTCCCTAATTGCAACCCCATACCCTTTACAGAATGGTAACTCCCTCATCCCTGCCACTCCCTGGCCCCTGGCAACCACGGCCCTCGCTTTTTGAAAATACTGAGTGAGACGGAACACGTTGGAAGGTTTTAAGTGAATGAGTGACATGCCTTATAATAGTTAGAGGTGGGATTTATTTTTTATCTCATTTCAAACAATCCTGTGAAGATAAGAATGGCTCAAGGTTATATAGCACCTTTTATGTCCCAAAGCATTATTCTAAGTACTTTTCAAATAAAGCTCATTTAATTCTCACAACAACCCTATAGGGTAATTACTACTATCCTCTTTTGACATATAAGGAAACTTAAGTACAAAGAGATTAAATAACCTGCCTACATTCATAGAGTTAGTTAAGTGGTGAAGTCAGGCTGTCTGACTTAACGACAATGTTTTTTTCTTTCTTTTTTTTTTTTTTCCTGGTATGCGGGCCTCTCACTGCTGTGGCCTCTCCCGTTGCGGAGCACAGCCTCCGGACATGCAGGCTCAGCGGCCATGGCTCACGGGCCCAGCCGCTCCGTGGCATGTGGGATCTTCCCGGACCGGGGCACGAACCCGAGTCCCCTGCATCGGCAGGCGGACTCCCAACCACTGCGCCACCAGGGAAGCCCAACCACAATGTTTTGCTTCCTCTCTACAAAGGAGGTATTCTTATACAGGGCAAAGAAGATAAGCAACATGATCAACCACACACAGTGGGGAGTGTGTGGCAGAGCTGGAGTTTAAAATCCAGGTCTTTGTGCCCCTACTGCTTTCCTACCGTGTGAAATCCAGCCCTTCAACAAGGCCTCCAGGCCTCCAACCCAGCACCCCCCGCACCCAGCTGTGCCTTACCTCTGTGCTGCTCTTGCTGTTGCATTTGCCTGGGACAGCCTTCCTTAGTCCAGGGTAATCGCTGGGAAGCCTTTGTTGATGCTCTAAAACTAGGGTAGTAGCCTCTCCTCTTTGCTCCCATAGCCCATACTGGCATTTGTTCAGTTATTTATGGCCTGTGTCCACTCAGTGCCCATGCCAGTTAAATATTCTTAACTAAAAAAAATTTAAGAACTTTTAATTTTGAAATAATTTCATACTCAAGAAATTACCAAAGTAGTACAAAGCAATCTTGTATACTCTTCACCTAGATTTCCCAAATGTTAACATCTTACCGAGTTTACCTTAGCATCCTCTCTCTCTCCCTCCCTCTCTCTCTCTCTCTCTCTCTCCATATATATATATACATATATATATATATATATGTACGGAGTATGTGTGTGAACCATTTGAGAGCAGGTTGCATGATATCTCTTCACCCTTGAAAACTTCAGTATGTCAGTGTCTATTTTCTATGTACAGGACATTCTTTTACATATCCACAATAATGATCAAAATCAGGAAATTAACATTGATACAGTGCTCTGTAGACCTTATTCAAATTTTCCCAATTGTCCTTATAGAAAAAAATCCAGTGCAAGATCCAACCCAGGATCCTGTGTTGCATTTAGGTGTCACGTCTCTTTAGTCCCTTTTAATCTGGAATACTTCCTTGGTCTTTGTACACGACGTTGATATTTTTGAAGCGTATGAGCCAGCTGTTTTATAGAATGTCCCTCGTTTGGGTTTGTTGGCTATTTCCTCAAGATTAGATTCAGATTGTGCATTTTTGATGGGAATTCTGCAGAAGTGATGCTGTACCCTCAGTGCATCACCTCATGAGGTACATGATACCCAGTTAAATATTGGTATTTTGAGTGTCCTCCTTGCTGCTTGTGTCCTCAACAGGCCATGAGTTCCTGAAGGACCCTAGCCCACCTTGATTTTCTCCAGCTCTCCTGATAACCTCCCCCTTACCCCCCAATCTTTTTGTAGCTTCTTTGGTTTCTATGATGCAAATGAGACGGTCTTGGAGATGGAGGAGCAACTGGTGAGTTCGTTGGAATTACCTTCCCTTTCTGCGCGCACTGTCCCAGCTGTCCGTGGCTCTCTCTGCCACTGAAACAGGAGTTGAAAGGTTCACCCTGTGGGGAGGGGGTCTGGGACACCAGCAGGAACTTACTTTGTCCTCCCTATGTCTTTCTTCCATGCCCCTTTGCCCACCTTGAAGGTTTATCTGCGGGATTCTTTTGGGTTGAAGACTCTCCTGGCTCGGGGGGCCATAGTGAGGTGTCCAATGGCTGGGATCTCCCACACGGCCTGGCACTCCAACCGTACCCTTTATGAGACCTGCATTGAACCTTGGCTCTCCTGAGCGATCCCTCAGGAACTCCCCAGTCCAGAGACCAAGTGGTAGCCTTGGATGTCAGGGGCCCTGGTGTGCCCGTGACCACCTCATCGCTCTCCCACCAACCAGGGCTCCCAGGGCCCCTTCCTCCGCTCTTCTGTGAAAGGCAAATCCTGGTTTCCGCCATCTCGTGTCCTCTCGTTTGGGGCTCCCCCATCCTCTTAAGGCCAAGCTTGGGAAGTGAGAAGCCAGGTTTACTCGTGGCTGCTCCTCGACTCTGGCTGGAGGTGCAGAATCCAGCTCCTGCCCACCACAGGGGTCTCCTTCCAGGCCACTCAGGACATTTTTAGCTTGTTTTCCCCATGTTCCCTGTTCGTCTGAACTCCCCTGTTGTGAGCCCTCCCAACCCCCAGGAAGGACCACCCATGAGAGTGGGGTTCTGAGGCTCCCCTATGGGGACATTTCCGTTCTTGAAGTGTCAGTGTTGGGGAATATCTGTGGCCCGTGAGGCCCATCTCAGGTTTGGGGATCCCCCAGTCCCTATGTTCAGTATTGGGGTGCCCTTGGGAAGCCCAGTTTCTTTGAGGCTCCAGCCCCTCTTTTAGCTACCCTTGAATGGGTGTTACCCCTATATTTATGGAAATAAAGTTCCATTTACTCAGTTTGGCTTGACTCATTTCCAGGTGAGGGAGACCTGGCTCCCCAAGGAGGGTGGGGATGGACAGCCTGAGGCCCGGGTGCCCGGATGCCTGGTCTGGGGTGGGACCCCCTTGGTGTTTCCGCTCTCTCAATGCCCATTCTGTGTGGGTTCCTGATTCTCTGCGGGTTCTTTCCTGCTGAGGACAATTCTCTTCCTGTCCCAGCCTGTGATTGGGGGGCTGAGCCCAGGGCTCTAGTGGTTTGGGCCCCAGCCTCATGGGTGGAATGCGCCAGCCAGCCCCCAGGCTAGACGAGGGGGCTAAGGGTCAGGGTAGGCATTTGTTGTGCCCCTTTTTGACCTTTGTAGGCCAGAGCTGGGTGAGGGGCTGGACAATGAGCCTCCTCTTCCTGAAAGAAGGAATCTTGGTGGAGACAATAAGGCCCTGTCTGCTCTGGCATGGGGGTCGGTGGCTGACTCAACTTTGCATACCCCCCACCAGGCCCTAACAAATGTCATCAAGAAATGGGGGCAATTTTCCCTTTACCGCCCTGGGCAGTCCCCACCGCACCCTTCTTTCTTTTCTCATCTGCTCTTGCCTTTTCTCCCATGACTTGACCCCACTTTGTTGTCTGCCAGCTCTGACTTTTCCTGCCCCTCAGTTGTTCCCTAGTCTGTGTTGGGTTGAAGGATGGAGGGCAAGGGCCAGGGGTGCTGCTGGTGTTTAAAGCTAGTAGTCTCTGCTGATTTGGGGGAGTTCCAAAAATAAGGGGCCTCATAGGGTTGAGAAGAGACTTCTGAGGGGCCCTTTGCTTGGCTGGGGGGGTGAAGGGAGTGGGATCTGGACCCCACTGAACTGACCAAGCTCCAGCTGTGGAGGAGGCTTGTGGGAGGGGGCAGGAATGGGAGGGCTCTGTCTGGCCCGCCCCTCCTCTCCTTTGCAGCCCGCGCAGCCCGCCCACCAGTCTGAGCTGCTGCTTCTGAGGCTGGTGGCCTGAAGTCTCCAGGAGAGGGGGAAAGACAGGTGGGGAGAGAACGTCAATGGGGAAAGACTGGGGGTCACTCAGAGTCTTAGAGTTGGGTGTGAGTTGGGTGTGTTGTCTGAGTGAGGGGAGTGGATCCAGGGTGTATGTGGTGGTGTGGGTGCGCGAGGGTAGCAGGAATGTGTTTAAGGTGGGGTCTCCAGGTGTGTGGGTGTGTACAAGGTGTAAAGGGGTGTAATGGTGCAGATCTGATATTCTGAAGGTAGGAGGATTAGGATGGAAGAGGGCACGTCAGAGACAGGAGGGTCACGAGGGGAGGTGGAGGGAGTGTGTCGGGCTGTGAGCTTGTATGGTGCTGCATGGACCATGATGTGCTAAAGGAAGGGGAGTGTTAGTTAAATGTACCTGCGGGTGTAGACAATCCTGGTGGCTAGTGCAAGCGTGCAAATGAATGTCCTGCCCCACTTAAAGGGCACCAGCAGACTGCTCTTGGAAGGGTTGGAACTGGAGAAGTTAACAGGAGAGAGGAAGGGCCTCCATTAACCTCTTCTTGCCTGCAGCTGTCAGAGTCTGAAGTCAAGGAGAAACATGGGGTCCAGGGCTGAGCTGTGCACTGTCTTAGGCGGACTCTCATTCCTCCTGCTACTGATGACAGGCGAGGGGGCCAAGGGTGGATCCCTCAAAGAGAGGTGATAACAGAGGGGGCAGGGCCAGGGGTGAGGTCTTCATGAAACCTGCTGGGGCTGGGGTTTCACAGGTGGCAAAACAAAGTTCAGAATGGGGGGGAGGCTGTCATTTTTAGGGAGGGTGGGGCCTCAGTGGAGCCTGAAGGGAAGTGGGGCTCCTGGCTCCCCAGGGCCTGGCCCACTCAATGCCTCTCACTTTCCCCCGCATGGGTGCAGTCAGGGGGTCTGCTCCAAGCAGACGCTGGTGGTCCCACTCCGTTACAACGAGTCCTACAGCCAACCCGTATATAAGCCCTACTTGACTCTGTGCTCTGGAAGGCGTGTCTGCAGCACCTACAGGTGAGGGGTGGGGAGCCTGGGCTCTGGGGTCTCTCAAGAGGAACGAACCCCCAGAACCGGGATCAGGACCCATATGCCAATGTCCAGAGCCCGGCGCTGTGTTCCAGGACCACGTACCATGTGGCTTGGCGGGAGGTAAGGAGGGAGGTGCAGCAGACCCACGCCGTGTGCTGCCAGGGCTGGAAAAAGCGGCATCCCGGGGCGCTCACCTGTGATGAAGGTGAGGCTGGGTCTTCCCAGGCCTCGGGGGAGGTGCGCCCGGCCGGGCTGGAGAGCCAGGCCTTCCGCTCGGTTCTGAACCCCGCTTCCTGCGCCCGCAGCCATCTGCGCCAAGCCCTGCCAGAACGGAGGCGTCTGCGTCCGGCCAGACCAGTGCGAGTGCGCCCCGGGCTGGGGTGGGAAGCACTGTCACGTGGGTGAGTTGCCTCGCCCTCCCTCGGGGTGGCGCCAGAACCTCCCTACCCGCTGTGGTGCCCCCTCCGCCCCGCCCCCCTCAGCCCCCTCCTCTTTCCGGTAACTAGACGTGGATGAATGCAGGGCTGGCGTCACTCTTTGCTCGCACGGATGCCTCAATACAGCAGGCAGCTTCACCTGTGGCTGCCCCCAGGGCCTGGTGCTGGGCCCGGACGGGCGCACTTGCGGAGAAGGGGCCCCAGAGCCCCCAACCAGTGCCAGCATGCTCAGCGTGGCCGGTGAGTGGGTGGGTGCGTGGGGCACGCGGAGGGCCGGGCCAGAGGCGGGGCCAGGGCAGCGTCACGCTCGGCTCGCTCCTTTGTCCCAGTTCGGGAGGCTGGACACGATGAGCGTACCCTGAGGCGGGAGATTCGGGAGCTTCGAGGGCGCCTGGAGCGGCTGGAGCAGGTGAGTGGAGATGCCTGGGGCCAAGTCTGGGTGGCAGACCCCACCCCCAACACCCTGAGGTGTCTCTTCCTTTGTAGTGGGCGAGTCAGGCTGGAGCCTGGGTCCGAGCGGTGCTGCCCATGCCCCCAGAAGAGCTGCAGCCCGAACAGGTGGCAGAGCTGTGGGGCCGAGGCGACAGGATTGAGTCTCTCAGTGACCAGGTTCTGCTGCTGGAGGAGAGGCTAGGTGCCTGTGAGTCCCCATGCCCCTCTCTGTGGGGACCAGCATCTCCCAACAGCTGCCCCCAGCTCTTCCAGACACCTTTTCCCAACTCAGTTTTCTCTTGTCCAAAATCTCTTCTCCTCCACTCACTCACCCCATACCTTCCCCAGATTCCCGCACTTTACCACCCCTTCTCCTGGTCTGTCTCCAACTTGGTGGTTCCACTTATTGGTGAGCGAGACTGTCAATCCTTCAGTGTCCAGGGCCCACTCCAGGCGTCCAAGAAGTCCACAGTCAATGTGTCTGCCTGTCTCCTTGTCATTAACCAGGCTCCTGCGAGGACAACAGCCTGGGCCCAGGCCTCAATCGGCGGAGCTAAGGAGCCCCCGCAGAGCCCCTGCCCCACTAATTTATACAGAAACTGGACCCACTAATCCTCTGGGATTGGCCGGCTGGGGAGCTGCAGATAAGGCTATCTGCCACTAAGGAGCAATGAACAATGGAAACTTTGGAAAGCTGAAGAAAGGAGGAAGGCGGGTTGTCTTGGCCTGCCCCTGAGTCCCCGGCTGGGGCAGAGGCCTGGAGGAGAACTGCTTGTTTAACTCCTTAACAAACGCAGCCAGAAAGTGCCCAGATCTCTCTCAATCTTTATTCTCGGTTTCTTGCTGTTATCCAGATAATTAATAAAAATCAACCACGCAAAACTGGGTCCCACCCTCTCCTTTTGCTCCCAGCCCACCTCTGTGGTTGTGAGCACAGGTCTGGGGTGGGAGGCAGGGAGTGGCTAATGCCGCAGGGAGGAAATGAAAACTGGCTCAGAGAGGGGAAGCCTCAGAAGAAAGAGAAATAAATGCAAAGCCCTCCCATCCCCTCCAGCCAGGGCTCAGTTCCTTTCCCCAGCTCCCCAGGGTGAAGTGCGCGCGGCACCTGATGTCCGCCTCTTCCCCTTGTGTCTGGTTAGAATGGCGCAGCAGGGCTGCAGGGGGCTTGGTGGGGCCAGGACCACTGAACAACTATAGCCAGGGCATGAGGGGAAGCAGAAATGTGGCGTCCAAGAGTGTGCTCAACCCTGGGCACTTGGACAAGGGCAGGGATGAGACCTCTGAGTGACAGAGTCCATCCCCCACTGACAGGAGGCTCCACGGGAAGGAGGGAGAAGGTGCTGAGGAATGTTTCCAGGATGAGCCTGGGAGAAGTATTCCAGGCATCAGCTTCCAGCCACAGCGTGAGGAGTCGTCCTCACAAATGGATGAGTCCACTGAATCCGTGGACATGGGAGTGAGAAATTGTTCCACAGAATGGATGAATCCACTGGCCAATGTGGGGTGGAGAGGTAGAGAAGACCACAAAGGAAGAGGGTCCACTGGGGACAGAATGGAGTGTTCCTACCCTTGTGTAGGCTGAACCACTGAAGATGAGGGGGAGGCGACTGTCCCACAGACAGGATGGCACGGAAGGTGGGGTTCAGAGTGGAGGCCGCACCTAGGCAAGAGTCTGTTGGGGGGCGGTGCTGGGAAGGGGGCAGGGAGCGGTTCTGTAACCACATTCACTTCAGAAGTTGAAGATTCCAAAGAAGAGAACAGGTGGGGAGAGGGGAAATGAGGAACAGGGCTTGGCCCAGCTTCGGGCCCACTGGGCTGGTAGGTGTGGAGACGGAGGTGGGGGGTGGGGGTAGATGGGAAGGGAGCTCAGAGCTGGGCCTCGCCCACCCCTCCAGGCTTCTTCAGATAGTCACCACCACCCCTGCCATCAGTGGAGATTTCCCGGAAAACGGTGAGCATGGAGTGTCGGACTGTGTCGGCCAGAGCTGGGACGTCATCTGGTGTCAGCCCTTCTGTGGGCACTGGGGGCAGCACCCGTACCTGACATCGCCCTGGGAGGGGGGTGAGCACCATCATGGCCTGTGTACCGGGACTCTGCCCACAGGTGGCGCCTGGCTTCCGAGCTCTCCTGATACTTAGTCCCCTGCTCAACCTTTCAGTTCTCTGCCGTGGACAACTCCCCCTCAGCTTACCAGCTGCCACCTGTTCTCTGAGGCCCTCCCTCGCAAAGCCTTCCCCAGCCCCAGTCCAGGCACCTCAGCACCCTGCCGGCCCCACTGTCTGGGTTTAGTGTTCGCCGCCGAATGCTGTAACTGTGCACACAGGCTTTATCTTTCCGGCTAGACAGTAATGGCCTCTCTTGGAGGGTCCAAGTGTTACCCATCTAGCAGGGTATAGGGGGTGCTTAATAAATAATTATTGGCTGATGTGGGGTCACATTAGATAATCCTGTGGACATCTCAGTGCTGACGCTGACTGAAGCTCCTGCCCCACGGGGATGTCCCTCTAGCCTCTCCCATGGCCCTTCTGGCCACCCCCGAACCCCAGATCTGCACAGAGCCCTCACCTGAAGTGAAGCGGCGCTCCTTCTTGCAGTAGAAGTCTTGATAGGAGGACATGACTATGGGAACAATGGGAACCTGAGGGAGAGGAAAAGCGATCAGCCCACGGCTCCCTTCTGAGGTCCCCAGGACCAGCCTCTGCCAAGAGAGGAAGGGATGGTGGGGGCTTGAGGGGCAGCAGTAGACGGGAAGGAGTAATCACCTGGGCCTGCACTGCGAGGTGGAAGGCGCCACGTTTGAAGGGCAGCATGGAGCCATTGTGGTTTCTCGTGCCCTCAGGAAAAACCCAGACCCGTACCTGGGAAAGAAAGAGAGTCAAGGAAGACACACATATGGAGGGATCAGAAAATGGCTGTGATGCTGTAATGGGACTTGTGAGGCCTGGTGGCCCTGCATATCAGTTTATTTACAACTATTCTACTCCATAACCCCCATTTCCCCAGGGTGACTCACATCCTGTGTGAGCAGGGTCTGGGCGACCTCAGACATGACACTGATGGCATCCCCAGTGCGCTTCCGGTCAATGAAGATGACTCCCGCCAGCCAGCAGGCCAGCCCGGCAGAGCCGGCCCACAGTAGCTCGCGCTTGGCAATGGGCACACAGCGGCCTGGCAGTACCTCCATCATCCCTAGGGCAGAGGTGGGGGTGGGGTGAGGATACCTCACCCAGGTCATCACCCAGGGACTAGAGCTAAAGGAAGAGGCAGACCTGGGGGTGAGGGGTGGGGGAAGCCCCAGAAAGTAAGAAAAGGTGACTAAAGGTGTATTATCTTGCTTATGAGGGCAGCTCTACCCCAGGCAGAGGCCTGCAGGGGGAGCAAGGGGGCAACGCCCCAGACGAGGGAGGGTTGAGGACCTCTAGGGGGAGGGGATCCCAGGGAGGGCTGCAGGAGGATGGGCGTGGCTAGGGGAGGCTGCTCACCAAGCAGGTCGAGGGAGCTCTGGTGGTTGGAGACAACAACGTAGGGCTGTGAAGGAGGGAAGTGGTGAGCCCCTCGTACCTCCACTCGGATCCCGTACAGGTATTTGATGTGGAGCAGCATCAGACGCAAGATCCTGTGGAGGTTCCACAAGGCAAGGGGTTCCCGCGGGACCTGCTGACGTCAACCTGCAGGCCCCAGCCCCCCTCCCCGGCCCCTGTCTTCCTGGGCATCTTTGCAGTCTTCTCCGCTTCCTTGTCCCTGGGCTCGCTCAGTGTCTCCTACACACTCAGTGCCCTCCCCAGCCCCTGCTTGCTTCTGACCCTAAGGTTCCCTCATCACCCAAAACCCCTTGCCCCTCACTTCATGTTCTCGACGTTGCGTCCTCGCACGGCACACACAGGGATGGCGAGCACAGCCAGGAAGAGGATCCAGCCATTGTAGAAGGCCATCTTGAAGAAGTACTTGGCACTGGGGCTGCAGAACCACAGAGTGGGCAGCAGCAGGGAGAGCAGCAGCAGTAGAGGCCACACCCCTGGCCACAGCTCCATTCTGGTCACCTGCAGGGGACGGGGCGAAGGACAGAACCAGTGGGCCTGGTTCCTGGATTGGGGACGGGGTGGGCAAGGTGCAGAAGGCAGGGTCTGGGGGGTCTCTGGGGGCCAGGGCTCCCGTTAAAACCTGTCCAGAAAGCCTCTCTAGGATGGGGGTGGTGGGGATGGGAGCTCAGGACTGCTCTCCCACCCCTCTCCCTGAAGGATCCAGATACATTCAGACATGAGACACAAGATATGGACATCCACAACTCACAGA
Source organism: Monodon monoceros (assembly GCF_005190385.1). Classification (NCBI taxonomy): domain Eukaryota; kingdom Metazoa; phylum Chordata; class Mammalia; order Artiodactyla; family Monodontidae; genus Monodon; species Monodon monoceros. Next base: position 24,429,666 of record NW_021703780.1, read on the forward strand.
CACAAGACAACAACAGGACATTAATAAGAGCTAACGCTTGTAGCTGGTAAGGATCTTATAACGGTCTATCCCTCTGCTGTCCAATATGGTAGCCACCAGCCACATATGGCAACTGAGCACGTGAAATGTGGCCTAGTCTGCATTGAGGGGTGCTTAGAGATATAAAATACACAGCAGATTTCAAAGACTTTGAAGGAAAAACAGAATGTAAACTATCCCATTAATAATCTTTTATATTGATCACATTGTGAAATTATAACCTTTTGGACATACTGGGTTCAATACACTAAAATTAATTTCACCCTGCTACTTTTACCTTTTTTATGTAGCTACCAGAAAATTAAAAATTACATATGTGGCTTGCATTATAGTTCTGTTGGACAGGGCTGGTCTATATACTATGTTAAGTCCTTAAATATGAAACACCCGATTTACGTTTTAAAGGAGACAGACCCAGAAAGGTTAAAAAACTTACCTGAGGTGATGTGACTCCTAAGAGGCACTTCCTAGCTTAAAGCTAAGCAGCTTGTGCTCCTAACCACTTGGTTACGCTGCTGCCTGTATATATACACACAAATGCACACATAGCACGCAGCAGATACAGTGGAAATGACAAAACACAGACATTCTCCAGGGGCTGACTGGCAAGAATAAAGGCTCTTGTCACTAACGTAAACTCAGACACACACAGCCATACAAAGACTGACCTGTTCACACACATACGCAAACTCACAATCACACCCATGACCAATAAAGGATGGTAAATTCATACCCAGTAAAACCCCTCTCCACCCAGGCAGGCTCCCTGTTCCCAGATAAACCCATGGACGTACCTATATCTATTAATCCTGCTTCCACAAACAGGCAAACAAATCCCACCACCCACTTCCCTCCCTCCCAGCAACACTGCAGGCAATGTGGTCAGACATGCAGTGTGTAAGGCTTCACCAAGCAAAAAAAGGAGGGCAGAGAGTAAAAGGGTCATTACACCGCCTGCCCTGGGGGAGGAAAGACTTCAGGAGGAAGAGGCTCTTCCTCCTTCCTCCACTCTGCCTCACGGTTTGGGGCAGGGTCACAATTCACACAAATGGTGTTCAGGCAAATATCTGTCACTTGTATCAAGGCCAAAGGCACGCGCTTCCAGTTACAGAAGGGCTGTGCTCCAAGGTAAGTCCATTGCCAAGGGTGAAGGTAACAGGTGATAGAGGAAATGGGACTCTGCCAGCTCTAGGACAATAGGCTTTCTGAGTTGCTTCATCCTACTGCCCCCGCAAGTTGGAACAAGCGCTTCTCCCCTGGACTATTTGCAACAGGCTCCTAACTCTTCCCCTTCAATCCATCTTCCACATGGCAACCACAGATGTTTCTGTGGCACAAATTTGAGTATCTCTCTTGCCCAAAGGCCCTTCTTGACAAGTTGATTTCTGCTTACACCTCTGGCCACATCCCTACAAAAGCCTTTTCGCTCTAGTCAAACTGACTTCCTTCAGTTCCTCAGACACACCGTTATCTTTCACCCTTCTGTGCCATGAACACGCTGTTCCCTTTGACTGGAATGTTCTTCTGCCTCTTCACTTGCCTTATACAGTTCAGTGTCACTTTTTGGAGGTCTTCCTGAACCCCCTCCAGGCCTGTGTTTTCATTACACTTTTACCTTGATCACTGATTCTCCAAGTGCAGAAAAATAAATCCTTGGACCTCACCCCAGATTACTGAATCAGAAATTTAGGCCGTTGGGCCCATGCATCTGTACACTATTTTAAACAAGCCATCCAGGTGAGTCTGATGTGCACATAAGTTTGAGAACCACTCATCTTGACACTAGACAGGGTGTAACCACTTGAGGTTATCTTTGTTTCCCTCCCTAACGTGTAAGCAGCTTGAGGACAGAGATTTTCTTATTCCCAATGCCCAGGACAGAAGGAAGCAGAGAAGATGCTCAATAAACATTTGCTGAACAGATTATAAAGCTGTGTACATACCCACGTAGCCATAATTAACGAGACAACAGTTCTGAACACCAATCAGATAGCTACCCTCTTGAGGACTATTAACTATGAAAAGAAAAGCCACCAAGAAAGCAATGAACACACCAGGCCTAACAGTAACCTACTCTGGATAAAAATACACAATACAGGGTCACAGTGAAGGCAGAGTGACAGCAATCTAGACAAGATGGCACATACAATCTTGCACACAAGAGAAACATACAGAAAGGGGATTAACATGCCACAGGGGAAAGATGCTGCTGTCATCAAATACATGCCAACAGTGCAGAGAGCGGGGGACAGATAATGTACATGGCAGAGCTGACGCTGTGCTATGCATTGAGCTCCATGGACACGGACTGTTCACAGGCACCGGATGTAACGTGTATGAAGAGACACAGGCCAGCGGGATCAGCAAGGTAAGGCGTATGGGGATGGTTCTTTAGGGACATGGAGGCCCAGTTACCTTTTCCTCTAATATGTGACATTAAGTGACTCTCTCCAGAGCAGGGATGTCCGAGGATTTATAAGCACAATGGAGTGCCAAGTGAGTTAATGAGCATACAGCTCACAAAATATATTGGCAATAAAATTATGAAATAAATAGTATATGTAACCAGAAGCACACGAGCTGTGGACGTGTCACATCAGTACATTATGTGAAGGCGCACACATGTGTGCGGTGTGAATTGGGACTGGGAAAACACATGCAATAAACAGGCCAATCCGATCACAATATGAGTGTGCGCTAGTAGCTAAGCCACGAGATCCCACACACGAAGACGACTGCATATGGTGGGACTATGCACATAACCTGTGAGCCCAAACAAAATAAGGTATGATCTCTACATGCTAAAGTAAACATAAGATGTGCGAGAAACATGAAACCACATAACAGATGCAACAGGTGAGAACACACACACGTGAACACGTCAAGACTGGACATGCGACACGGACGTAAGATATGAGAACAGGCAATTCTGATGGAAGATAACACATCATTTCTCCACAACCCATGGAGAGCACAGGACAAACTAGCCACACACAAGCCATAAAACACATCAAAGGCACACCCACTCAATGTAGAAAACATGGTCCCCCACAAGGCATCTGTATGTCAGTAAGGGTCGAACACAGCATGGAAGGCCACTGAGAAACAAGAGGTCCTGTGCCTTGAGAGAAACAGGTGTCTCAGGGCATCCCTAGGAAGCAAATTCTGCTGGGGAAAGGAGGGCACTAAACTGCCTTCTGCCTGCCACTACCCCGCAAGGGTCACGTGGGGCCAAAGGGCAAGAAAAGGAACTGGGGAAGGTGTTGGGGCTTTCCTCTCCAAGATTCCCTGTCCACACCCCCATCTCAAGTTCACAAGGTCTCCACCTCTCCTCCCTCGTGTCTCTTCCATCCTTCCTCCCTCTCAGGCCCCCTCTCCTTTCCCCAGCAACCCTCTCCCAAGTCGGCCTGTATCCTTTTCCCACCAAGCCTCTCCCCAGCCCACCCTCCCAGACCCAATCTTTCCCCATCCCCTCCTCCACATCCCTTTTAGCCTCCTCCTCCCTCCTCCTCCCATCCCTTTCCTGCCCCCACCTCAGTGGGGTGGGGGGCCTGGGGGGCTGGCCCCCTCCCCAGCCAGGCTGCGGCAGCGGTGGTGGCGGGTGGCTGTGTCTCTGCCTCAGTCGGGGTGTCGGTGCCAAGGGGGCGACAGGATTTGGGGGTGTCCTAGCCCCGGCCGATGGAGGGGAGGTGAGAGTGGGAGGCAGGGCCCATAGCGGTAGGAATGGTGGGGGGTTGTCCCCCCAGCTCCCTCCCTCCCTCCCTCCCTTCCTGCTGTCTCTCTGAGGGCTGGGGCTGCTGCTGCCGCTATCCCCCGCCACCCCTCCCCACGCCCGCTGGTTTCCGGGGCTGGCCAGGAAGTAGGGGGCGGTGATGGGCGCCCTGTTTTGCCAATCGCCTCCCGGGGACCCAGGCATCTCCTCCCCACATCTTTCAGTCTCCTCTTGCTAGCTCCACCCTACGAGAGCTCAGCTGGGCTCCGTCTCGGTCTCTCTGGCCTTTTCTGGCTCCAGCTGCACCTTCTTTTCTCCAACTTCCTTTCAGCACACATGGCTTGCGTGTCCCTTGGTGCTGTATTCCTTCCTTGGCCCGTTCCTTCTCATTCTCCATCAGCTCTCCTCTTATTGTCAACTTGTTTCTTTTTTTCTCCTTAACTCCCACATCTGCTGCTTATTCCCTCCAACTCCAACCCTTTTCCATCTCCCTCTTCCTGTCCCCCCATTCAAGTCCAAATATTTATCAAGCACCTACTATATGCCAAGCTCTGAGTTCTTCACCTCTCTTCTTTTTCTCTCCAGGACTCCATCTCACTCCACCTCACGCTCCAGCCCTCTTGTCTGGTTTCTGCCCTTTGTCCCTGCCACTATCTCCCAGCAGTCCAGCTCCCTCCTCCACTGACCTCCTCCCACCCCCACCCCTTCCTGGTCTTTGGAGAGAAGGGACACTCTCAGGCCCTCTCCCTGCCCGTTTCCTTCTGTGATGTACTTTAACCTCAGTACCTTTTCTAGTTCCTTCCTTCTTATCGGTCTCCTTACTCACCCAAGCTGAGACTACCCCTCTCCTCAACGTAGAAAAAATGTACTCTTCTTCCAGTGGAAACTGGGCATTAGGGTTGCTTTCTTGAAAAAATAAGTGAGGAAGAATGCTGATTCCTCTGGTATAAGCATGCCTCCTTAATTTTGTAGTATGTACCTAGCTCTCTCTCCAGCCCCTGCTGCCCTCTGCCCCATACTCCCACCATCCCCTTATCAGGATCATTCCATCACTCCTCCCTTCGGTCTCCACTTCTGCCTCTCAATAGGGTTTTTCCCTAAACCTCTACACGCTTCCCGAACACTAACCTCCCCTGCCGTAGGCAGCTCCTAACTTCTCACCGTTCCTCACTGAGTCACGTGGGACCTTTTATCAGGATGTTGTTGAAGAACCCTCAGCTTGTGTCTGGCCTCCACCCCCACTAGATACCTTTGCCCTGAAAGAGTTTACACGCCCTGAGGAACAAGATGTAAAGAACACTGGTAATGGGAGGACTGTTACCTAGTTCTGCTCCTTGAGCCACAGTGAGGGCCACTGACTGTAGAAAAGGCCCAAACTCGTACGAAAGGCCCAAACTCTGAAGCAGCTTGCCCAAGTCCCAAGGGTCCAGCCCAGGAGGAAGACCCCAGTTCTGCGGGGCACAGTACAAGAAGGAAGGGGCGGGCCTAACCCCTTTCCGCCGCGGGTCGCCTAAAAGGGGGTGGATCTTGCCGCTTCACCCACTCACAAAGGGGTGGAGCTAGACCTTTTCGGCTCTTTAAGGTTTAAAACGGTGTCTAGGGCAACTCTGTTCTACTCTGTGTCACATTAAAAAGGGGATGGGCCTTTACTTTATTTCTGCTCTGTAAATCACCTAAAGAGGGGCGGGCTGAGTCGTCCAGTCGAGGGAGATGGGTTAACACCAGCGCCGCAGATCGATGCTCGCACCATCCAAACGTCGGGCTAACCCCAGTTCTGCTCCCTTCTTCACTAAGAGGGAGGGGCGGACCCAAGTTCTGCTCTTTACGTCACCGAAGGAAGCCGGAGCCATTTTGAACCCTGCGACCCTAGCATTTGTCCTCTTTTCCGAGCTCTTCGCCGTCTTTTCCGACCTCGGCCAATCAGGGGCGAAAAAAACGGCCCAATCAGTCGAGAGAGACCGCAGTCGGAGGACCCGGATGAGGCCAAGACAAGGCTTTTGAACCCCAAATCCCGCCAATTGTAGAGCAGTCACCATGGCGACAATATAGCGGTGAAGGGGTGGGACCAGAGAAAGCTCAACTCTCATGGGATTGGCCCACCCCTTCCCTCCTCCTACTGCGCACGCGCGCTTTACCTGGCCTCCATTTTCCGTCGAGTTCTAGCCAATTAGTTGCTTTGGAGCTATACGCTCCAAAGTCCAAAGGAATCCGGACGTTCTCTGAAAGAGGAACTAAAAGAAAGACAGGGGCTTGTAGTGGGCGAGGTCTAAGTAGTCTTGAGCCAATTGCTTCTGGCCTTTGGTTATGACTGGCAACTACTCAGACGAATAAAGCCCTCCCTGGCCGGGGCGACAGGACGTATGGAATATTTACCAATCCCATGGCATTGCAAACTGACCGTGACTGTTTTAGCCAATAGTCATTGTGCAAGGGCGGGACCGTGTAAACCTCTTTCCTCCCCCGCCCTTTGGACCAGTCCTTTCTTTCGATTCTGTATGATTGGCAGGCACTGAGACCAATAGTGATTAGAAAACCTTGAAGCCTGCCAAAAGATCGTGGGCAGGAGGCGGTTTCTCGTTTGTTGCGGCGTCTGTATGTGTGTTTCGGGGGATTAAGGGACACGCGGGGGGCAAAACAGTACCGGCCATGGCAGCAGCGGAGGAGGAGGACGGGGGCCCCGAAGGGCCAAACCGCGAGCGGGGCGGGGCGGGCGCGACCTTCGAATGTAATATATGTCTGGAGACTGCTCGGGAAGCTGTGGTCAGTGTGTGTGGCCACCTGTACTGGTGAGAATCTGAGAGGGGTGCGAAAAGGAGTGGGGCTCAGATTTATACTGGGGAGGCTGGGGGCGGGGGGGACCATACAGTCATACAAATAATCGGAGGGCACATTCTCATAGGTGAGGCTTGAGGGGGGTTCTTACGTGTTTTGGGGTATGTGTGGGCGAGAGGGTCACGTCTGTACGGAGGAGAACTGTGGAAAGTCATAGCAACTAGGAGCCAACCTAGTTGTGTTAAGAGGTGCGTTAAGAGGAAGTGGGGCTCTGCACATCTGTGCAGGCGAGACGCGAGCCACCTTACCCCAGGGAAGGGAGGGGTCTTAGCTGTACAGGTGGGATCGGATTAGACTCAAAGGTTAGGGGAGGCACGCATCAGTTGAGTAGGGGGACATCTGGGGAAGGTGGGATCACATGCAGGTGAGATATGGCAAGGGGTGGTATGGGAAACTTGGGGACAAGGGCACTGTGGAGGGGCATCCCCCAAAGGTTAAGGAGTTGTGGAAACAGGGACTTTGTTGGGCATAGGAGAGAGGAAAAGGAGTAGCGGGAGAAGGTGCTGGTAAAGGGGGTTTGGTCTGGGAGTGATGGGGGCAAGGGTAGGGCTGGGGCTGAAAGAGGAGACCTGGAAATGGGTGGTTGAACAGGACTGGAAATTAAGTCGAAAGGCAGAGAAGGAAGGGGTGAGGATTTGTGTGTGTGTGTGTGTTTGCTGGGGGAGAGAAGAGAGGAGAGGGTTGAGCATGTTGAGGATGGATGTAGCTTTAGGTGTTGGAAGATCAGAGAAGCAGCAAGGCCAAGTTGGCTAGTATGGTAGGGGTTGTGGAAAATATGAAAAGAAACAGCAGGTAACACCTGGTAAGAGGGGGAAAGATGGGACCCTGAGGTTGGGTCTGTGTCTCTCTTTTGTGTAACTGGTTTGACCTTTCTCGTTCCCCTTCCAGTTGGCCCTGTCTCCATCAGGTGCGTACGCAGAGGAGATGAAGAGGGAGATGGGGAGGTCTGAGGAGCTGGAAGACCCTTCTGTGTACTGGAAACCACTACATTTTTTTCCCCCAGTGGCTGGAGGCACGGCCAGAGCGGCAAGAGTGCCCAGTGTGTAAAGCTGGGATCAGCAGAGAAAAGGTTGTCCCCCTTTACGGGCGAGGGAGCCAGAAGCCCCGGGATCCCAGGTGAGAGAGGGGAGGTGATGCTGAGGGAAGGTGGAAGGTTCTGCTTGGGGAGTGGGGTGTGGAAGAGGAGGGACTACTTCCTGCTGATAGGCCCTCTCCTCTTCCTCAGATTGAAAACCCCACCCCGCCCCCAGGGCCAGCGACCCGCTCCAGAGAGCAGAGGGGTGAGTCTTGTCTGATTGTATTTCTTCCTTGCCAGAGACTTGCCCCGTTCCCCACTGACTTTCTTTGTCTCCCTAGGGATTCCAGCCATTTGGCGATACTGGGGGCTTTCACTTCTCATTTGGTGTTGGAGCTTTTCCCTTTGGCTTTTTCACCACCGTCTTCAATACCCACGAGCCATTCCGTCGGGGTACAGGTAAGAGCCTTCCCTCAGCTACTACCAGCGAGCCGTCTGAATCTCCTCAGCCCCGCTTCCAGCCTACGAGTGGATATTTCTTCCACAGCTTTCCTCTCTTCCACAGGTGTGGATCTAGGACAGGGTCACCCGGCCTCCAGCTGGCAGGACTCCCTCTTCCTGTTTCTCGCCGTCTTCTTCTTTTTCTGGCTGCTCAGTATTTGAGCTGTGTCTCCTTCCTGCCCACCTCCAGCCAGAGGAAAATCAGTATTGGGGGTCCCTGCTGACCCTTCCTTACTCCCGGACCCTCCCCTGTAAGCCCTCCATTTTTGTTGGCTAAGGGCAACCCTGGCCACTTTCCAGGAGGGTGTGGGGAGGAGTGACACCTGTGCATGGAATGGGAGAACCTTTGCTCTGAACTGCTCGCTCAGTAGCATCGTAACTCCCAGCTCTGGGAGAGGAGGATGGACTGAAGACAAGGTCTGTCTCCCCTCTCTCCTGATCCTTTGCTTTCCCCCCCATTTCTTGATTTGATGTTGAAAGGTGGGCAAGGCTCCCTCTGACTCTCCCCCATATTCCCCTTGTTGATTTAATTTAATTTTTCTCTCCCCGGTGTCTAATGTGGGTCCTGACTCGTAAGTGCTTCCTTCCCCTCACTACCTCCTTTATTACAAATTCAATAAACAAGTTGAGATGTATTCATGGGAACTCTGCCCACCTTCGTCCATCCCTCCTTCCTTCCAAGACAGGAGCATTTCTCTCCAACTTCAGTAGATGTCGGTGTGGTGTGGTGAAGCATGGGGGTGAGACCCTCTCCTTCAGGGCTCTCAAGGGTGCAGGGGGTGAGGGCATCACACATACACAAGAGCAAATGTGTCAGGTGTTTACTCATCACTTTTTGTGAGAGGCTCTGGTTGTGGAAGAAAGTTTGGGGAGGTGGGGTAGAGATTATACAGGGGAGAACTGGTCTGGGGCCAGAAAAGAGGGTGGGAAAAAAAAAGGGAGCTGATGGATGGGGTCTGGCTGTGGGCTTCTCAAGGCCCTCCTGCGCTGCTTTCTGCTGCCTCAGGCCCCTCGGGCTGATTCAGCTCCGTGCGCCGCTCCTCTTCCTCCTCCTGGTTTTCTGGGACCTTCCTGGGGAGGAGGATTGGGGAGAATTCTGCACATGGTTCCCAGCACTCCGTCATTTCTCCCCCCGCACCCCTCCTTGCTGCCTGGAAGCCCTTAGTCGGAGGTGTCTGGCTTCCTCCACTCACCTCTCCTCTCCTCTGCGTTGCCGCCTTTGCCACATGATGACCCCAATGAGCAGGGCGGCTGTCCCCAGGCCTCCCAGGATCCCCAGGGCCAGGGCTAGAGTTCCCAGCTCCGGCCCTTCCACAGAGCCTGTAGGGAGACGAGGAGAACTGAGGGCACAGCCCTCACAGTTCCTTTCTTGTTGCCCATCCCCTCAGTCATGCTGAGGTCTGTCTGCTTCTCTCTGACTTTATCCAACCCCTCACCTGCAGTTGGCCCCTCCTCGCCTGTTTCTGGAAAACAAAGTCAGAAGGGAAGGCTTCAGTTTGGGAGAAGGCTAGTGGGAGCCCCGGCGGAGCCTTTCCCTTTCTTCAGTTTAGAGGGGAGAGGGGACAGGCTGGGCTCTTCTCTTGGGTTGTGTGGGGCAGAGAAGGCCTGGGTGTGGCTGCACTGAGGGAAGCGTGGGGTGGCTCTCGGGGACAGTGTTAGCATAGGGTAGGGAATTGGAACCTGCACTGTCTCTCAGCCGCCCCCAGGGTCCCTGGGATTTGGAGAGAGGTCTCCTCACCGATGATGCTGACGCTGACAGCATGGCTCTCCTGGGGCCCATGGCTGGGATGGGTGGCCACACAACTGTAGGTTCCCTGGTCCTCAGGCCCTACCTCAGGGAGGAGCAGCACGGAGCTGGTGGGAAGGGGCAGGGGCATGCCCTGGTGGGGAAAAGGGGACAGGAGACTTTTTTTTTTTGCGGTACGCGGGCCTCTCACCGCTGCGGCCTCTCCCGTTGCGGAGCACAGGCTCCGTCCGGACGCGCAGGCTCAGCGGCCATGGCTCACGGGCCCAGCCGCTCCGCGGCATGTGGGATCTTCCCGGACCGGGGCACAAACCCGTGTGCCCTGCATCGGCAGGCGGACTCTCAACAACCACTGCGCCACCAAGGAAGCCCCAACAGGAGACTCTTAAAACCCCTGCCAACACATCCCATACTGCTGTCTTTGCCTCCACATCATCAGATACCCTTGTACCTCCTCGCCTGCCTCGCTCTCCATGAACCCCCTGCCCTCCTAGTTGCCAATGACGTATCTCGCTACCTGCCAGCCCCCTCTCCAGGTCACTCACATCCTTGATCCAGTGGATTTGAGGAGGGGGCTGGGCAGGGGCTTCACAGGTCAAGGTCACGGTACCACCAGGAGCTACTGCTCCACCTTCTGGCTCCACCACCAACAGGACTTCCTCCTGTGGCACAGGCTCTGGGGGTGGGCAGGGGCATGAGGTTGAGAGTTGCACCTGTCTGTGGTCCCAGTGGCCATGGGCTTAACCCTCTCCTTCCTGAGGGCCACACCTTCCCACAGGTGCTCACCCAAGTTGGGGCCCTCCCCAGTTCTGTGCTCACCCCAGACCCTGAGCTGGATGGGGGCCGTGTGCAGGGCTCGGCGCCGGGGAAGGCCAGGGCTGAAGCTACAGGAGAAGGTGGGGTGGGGAGCTCCTCCCCGGGCTGGGGTCACCATCAGCTCCGAACGGAGTGTGAAAAGCCCTGTCTCAGGGTGTCTCTTGGTCTCTTCCTTCACAGACACTCCTATGGTGGGGGGAGGACAAGGCAAGACATTCCAGGGTGGGTATGGGAGAGCGATCGGAAAGAAGGCAGCTAGGAGGGAAGACGCTGGGACTCACCTTTGCCATCAGGTATCAGGGTTTTCCCATCCAAGTGCCAGCTAAGAGTCCCTGCAGGGTAGCCCCCCTTGGACACACATGTTCCCACCTGGGGAAAAAGTGACCTCATCGTCTTTGAAAATAAGAGAATGCATACACATACACACAGCTACACTCCCCTCCCATTCTCAGGACCCCTTTCCACATCTCGCCTTTTCTTCTACCTTACTGGGGACACCAGCCATGAGTTCAGAGGCAGGATCAACAATTTCTGGCTTCCCAGGAATCTCTGAAGGAGGGAAAATTCCAATCAGAGGCTGCAGCTTTGAAGATACACCCCAGCTGTGGGAATGGGGGCAGCTGAAGTCAAGTTCTCACATGCCAGGGCCCAGGAGTCAAGGGCTGGGGTAGAAGGCTTTTCCTTAGATGAGAGGTGGGCTGTGAACAAGGCCCTGGAACCCTTACGATAGACTCGGACTCGGTAGTTGGACTTGGTCTCCTTTCCATTCCGGCTCATTGCCTGGCACCGGAAAGTCCCCTCATCCTGGATCCCAACAGCCGGCAGGAGGAGGGAGCCGTTGGGGAGGACACGAGCCACGCTATCCCAGGGGCCTCCCTGGGGAGATAGGACCTTCCAAGCTTCTGTCCGGCCTGTGTTCTGGGGACAGAGGAGAGGGGCCTCAACAGTGCAAGCCGTTTGGGAAAGGGCTCATGAGGTAGGGAGGTAGGGAGGTGGGGAGGAGGAGATGCGAATCGTCATTGGTCTCTCCGGAAGTGGGGAGACAGGAGCCCCACTTACCAGTTTCCATTCCAGCTGCTGGGGTGGTTTCTTGGGGGCCCCCTTACAGTTCAGCACCAGTGGCTTCCCGATCCTGGCTGTGATGTTTTGATCCCCTACTACTGCCCCTGGGAGACAGCACCACAATGGAGGGGCAGGAAGGGAGATGGGAGCTAATAAAACTATAACAGGGCGGATGAGGGAGATTGAAAAGCAGTACCCAGGTTCCTGGAAAGTTGTGGGGAGTTTCGGGGACAGGGGCAGAGTGCTTTCTGTGAGGAGGATTGGTGTGGGGGTGGGGGGGCAGGGCTCACCCCACAGACTGAGGACCAGCACCCAGGCTCCAGCTGCTGCCCCTGCTGCCATCCTGCTTCCTTCCCAGGCTCCTGGCTCTGTCTGCCCCTTGCTGCTGTGGCCACCACCCTAGGTGGGGCTTGTACCCTCTCCCCTGCCCCCATCTCCCCCGTCTTGTCCTGTCACAGGGAATGCTAGGAATTCATGCCTCTCTCAGACAAGAGTCCTTCAGGTACTGGGAGAAACAGCTGTCACCCCACCCCTGGGCACTGCCAGCCTCTGGGTACAGCCACATCCATGGGGGTGGGGAGTGCATCTCCTAGGGTCTCTTCATCCCCTCAGGACCCCCAGCCTATTGCACCAGACCACCCAGGGCTACTGGACGACTAGGCGAGGTTGCTAAGCAACAGGGTTCAGGTCTGGCTGTTTCCCATGGAGAGGAGGCAGGGGTGAAACCTGGGGCCTGGGTGGTGAGGGCAAGGCCGGGGAACTCGGGGGAAAATCCCGTTTGGGGCTTTATGAGAGAAAAAAAGTTCTCATGTTTTGGAAAAGAATTCTCAACTAAACCCAGGGAAAAAAGAAACTTCTTTATTTAAAACTGCGTTTTTTTTTTTTTTTTTCTGTGAAACTACAAGTTTACAAGTGAGGAGAGAACTGCCCCAGGCCCATGCCTCCCGCCCCCACCCATCACACTCCCAACCTGGCCCCCAGGCCTGCCTAGATCTTTGACGGGAGGGGTTCCCTACTGACAGTCTTGTGAAATCCTGAGGATATTTGAGGGGTTCAGATAGTAGGGTTCAGGGCCGAGGGTGGGACAGTGGTGATTTTACCTTCCCTCATACCTGGCTTTTTGCAGCCTCCCTCCTCTCTCTCCCCACCCTCTCGATTTTGGACTGAGAAAAAAAAAAAAAAAAAGATACCTCGTTTCTGGGGAAACTGAGGGAGATACATACACAAACACCCCAACCCATATTTAACATATTTGGCAATAACCCCCCTCCCCATTCTTCCCCCTCCTATCTGCAAATAGTGGTTTAAAAGAAAGATTTTAGATGTGTCACTCACAGGGGAAGGTGACATTTGCTCAAAATTACTGAGTCTAGCCCTGCCCACGGGTGGTGGGGAACAGGCTGGCAGAGCGAGCCCTGACTGCTTCCACAACAAATGCAGCAGAAAGCTGCCTGCACGAGCAAAGAACACCTCGGTGACCCTGGAAGCAAAGGGGAACACCTAAGTGATTTCAGGGGGGCAGGCTTGGTGCCCTGCTAAATGTACTTCTGATGAACAGGAGTGGAGGCAGGCAGGCCTCTTCACCAGTTCTATTTGTTCCCCTTTTTCTTATCATGACCCCTTTGGCTATCACCCCTAATGTGGGAAAGCAAGAAATGAAAAAAAAAAATCAACATATTTATAAAAACATCTACTTCCCCAAACTAAATTAAAAATTAAGAACCACCACCACCACCAAAAATCCCCGAAATAAAAATTAAAAAAAATACAGATGGATCCCAGGGTTAATTTTTCTTTCCTTTAAAAAAAAGTTCAACCCCAAAGCCCAGTCAACAATTCCCTAAAGTAGCAGAAACTCCCTCCGAGGTAGATATCTGAGTCAGACACTCCAGTCCACCGAACGATTCTATTGGTTTAAGATGAGCTGCGTATGAGGTAATAAAGCCGTCTGGGGGGGCAGGGGGGTGGGGAGGCACAGGGGGCGTGGCCCATGTTCTCTGTCCAGAAGTCATGTCCCCATTTTTGGCATCTCTGGCTGGGCAGGGCTGGCATCTCCACAGATCCCAAAGCAGATAAGTGGGGTGAGGGAAGGAGAGTGGGGGAGCCCAGAGAGAGAGAGAGAGAGAGAGAGAATAGTTGTACGTGCGTGTATGAGAGAGGAGAGGAAAACTCTGAAAAATAGGATTCTGGGTGCGTGTGTTTCTATGTGAGAGAAAAAGGGGGAGAAAAAGAGGAATGAAAAAGGGAAAAAAGGGGGAGACAGACCCCACTCTCCCCTTAAGGGGCCCCATCTTCCCTGCCATGTAGTCAGCACCCCCAGCACTGAGAGAGTCTGGCCAGGGAGGGGATGACCCCCGTTTGCCCTTCTCTATCTTGTGCTTCTCCTTTGTCTGGGTTTTGTCCTCTGGATGCCTGCGTCCTCTTCAAGAGGTGCCTTGTGAGCCCCTACCCCTGTGGCCCTGAGGGGCGAGATCAGTTGGAAGTGTCAGAATGAACGCTCCCTGGTCCCTCTGTCGGGGATGTCACTGAGGATGGGGTCACAGCCTCCTGCCAGCCACCGTTTGCCTGGAAAAAGAGGCAGACAGTTGGGGTAAGGCTTTAGGAAACCCAGCACAGGGGACAGCGCTGCCAGGGAAAAGGCCCTCCCATCCTGGTGAGAGGTGGAGAGAGGGGCTTCAGGTACTCACCCTCATTTCCCGAGGGCTATACATCTGGCCTCCCCCGAGGTTATCCCCGTAGCCCCCTGGCCCCATCGAGTGTCGGAGTGATTCCACCTGCAGGCAACAAAGGAGGATAGGACACAGTGAGAAGCCTCAAAGGAAAAGAAGTCTCATATCCTAAAGTAGGGAAACTGAGTTTGGGAAAGCCCTACTCAAGGCGAGATGGACCACCTGACCTGGGAGGCAGAGTAGGAATCTCCGTTGAGCCCGGGCATCCCCAGAAACATGTCACCGGATCCTGAGAGATTGAAAGAGCCGCCAGAGCCTTGGGGGAGCAGAGGGGGAATTAGGGAAGAGTGTAACAGAGCCTGTGATGGCAGACGGGAGGCTCATCACAGCTCTCAGTTTTCAAAAAGCCCCCTGAACTAGCTCTCTGGGGGTTGGGCCACCATACGCAAATTCTCTACCAAACAACACTGCAACACTCAGAAGGAGCAGGCTGTTCCTGAGCCTCCCCTGGCCACTTGCTGGAAGAAAGGCAGAAGTAGCTTCACTAGAGTGGCCTCTGCCCCCTGATATCCCCACCCCATCTCAGCTTGGTCCCTCTCACCCCAGAAGGCCCCCTCTCTGCTATGATCCCGCCTAGATAGGAAGTTGGAACAAAAGCAGGAAGCGCGCAGAAACAGCCAGCCAGGGTGGCAGCGGGATCCACCTGCGGAGGAAGGGGGCGTTGGGGAGCTGGTGCGGCTGTGGCCTCCCTGGGTGACTGACACAGCGGTCTTGACGGCATAGATGTTTGCCTCCTCTTGGAACTTTCCAATATTTTTCTTATAGCGAATCCGCTTGTTCCCAAACCAGTTGGAGACCTGTGGGGTGTGGGGCAGAAAGGAGGGTCAGGTGGAAACCTGTCCCTCTGTAAACACCTTAGTCAACAGGATTGGAGAGCGCTGTGCCCCCAAAGCCCCTCTCCACGCCTCCCCAGTACCTGAGAGACGGTGATCCCGCACTTCTTGGCGAGCTCCTCCTTTGCCTCCTCACTAGGGTATGGGTTACTCAGGTGGGAGTAGAAATACTCATTCAGGACCTCAGTGGCCTGTTTGCTGAAGTTACGGCGTTTCCGTCTACAGGGGAGAGAGGGAGTGGTGAGGAGGATGCTGGTGTCCCGGCAGGGCCACCACGTTGATCAACTCCAGAGAGCACCACTGTCATGGGGTATACGGTGCTGTGTTGCACAACCTGGTGGCCCAGAGGCCTGGAGGACGTGAAGGGGCTGGGGGCTGGGGGCTGGCCTGGGGCCCCGGGCCGCACCTGGCGTCCAGGAAGCGGGACCGCAGGATCATGACGGCCTCGCAGGTGCTCTGCTTCAGCTGCATCTGGATGGCGCTGAACTTCCGGTGGATGATGCTCACCATGCGCTCCATCTCCTTGGGTGCCACTGGCCGCGTGCGGCTCTGCTCCCTCAGCAGGTTCATGACGTGAGTTGTGAACTCGTTACACGCCTGCAGTGGGGGCCCGTGGCCTGGTGAGGAGGAGCCCCTTGGCCTTGGGATTCCCCCTAAGGGCCTCTCCCTCCACCCACTCCAGCTTCCTCTCCTCACCTGCTCATACTTCTCCAGCTCCGAGTGGTAAATGTGGCGGATCTGGGCAAGTTTGCTGCGATAGTCCGAGTGTTCGATGGAGTTGTCAGGGGACACGCCGCCTCCGGAGGCTGCGGCGGCCGCAGCTGCTGCGGCTGAGCCACCCCCTTTCTCAGGCCCGGCCACACCCTCTGCCAGAAGCATGTTGTCCAAGCGCATCAGCTGTGGGTCCACAGGCTCCTCCTCTTGGGAGCTTCGAATGCTGAGGCCTAGCGTGCAGGCGAGTGGACTTAGGGACCCAGGGACCCCACACCCAGCTCTCAGCCCTCCTGGTGCCTCCTGGAGACCCAAGCCTCCAGGCCTGGGTTCCCTCCCAGGCGCCCCCCTTAGCAATCTTCCTGACCCACACTTTCCTCAGGGCCCCAAGTTGTCAAACTCGTAGCCCCAGTTCTATAGTGAACAGGGTTCTGTCCCCAGAGTTGAGGAATCAGAAGGGGTGACCCACATACCAGTTTTCTCCTTGATTTCACACAGGACGCTAAAGAGAGCAGGCTTCATTCGGTGGCAGTTTAGGGCGTGTTTCCTTGGGAGGAATGGGAGAGAAAAGTTGAGAGGCTACAGAAATGGGGGAGTGGGAAAGAGAACCACAAAACGACACACCCATGAGGCTAAGAGAGGGGAGCCTGGGAATAAGGGAGGTGGTGGGTAAATCTGTGGTGGGAGAAAGCAGGATTGGAGGCCGAATGGAGTTGGGAGGTTCTTGGGAAGAGCTCAGCTCCCAGAGTGTGGAGACATGGGGAAGCTGCTTGGCTTTGGCTGGACAGAGGGAAGGTGCAGCAGGCTAAAGGCACCATGGCCGGGTGGAGGTTGTGGGAGATGGTCTAGAAGCGTACAGAGGGGATTTGGGGAATGGCTGCAGAAATGAGAGATTGGGTAAATTTCAGCGGAGACAGGAGGCTGGGGAGAAGAGTCAGAGTTTGAGGTGCCAGAGGGGGCTAGGGGTGCTGAGCTAAAGTGGGTAGTTCAGTATAGAGGTGTGTGAAGGGTCCTGGGACCGAGCAGGCTGGGAGGCTCTGATGCTCCTAGTGTCAGCTGAGCAGGGGCAAAGGGTGAGTGAGGGCCCTTGGAGGCTGGGCCATGCATGGAGAGAAAGGGTCACAGCCCTGGGAAGGGGTGTGGAGGCCCCTAGGATGAGGGTGGGCTGGAGAGTTAGGGGAGAAGACAGCATAGCTGTTTCTTAGTCTGGGAGCCAGAAGAGGGCTCTGGAGATGGAAAGATGTTCCAGGGGAGTGTGTGTGTGTGTGTGTGTGTGTGTGTGTGTGTGTGTGTGTGTGTAGGCGGGGGTCAGTGACAGGCCGGGGTGGGGTGGGAGGGAGACCATCTAGCGTTCCCCTTTTTGAAGGTTTCAGGGACTGGGGGTGAAGGAAGGTTTGAGGGGGATCATTTATCTTGGGGCTCCCAGGAGTAAGGGGAGGAGAGAAGAGCTGTAGTATCCTGGGGAGGGTCCTGGCGTTGGGGGGCTCCCAGAAGATTCAGAGCTTGTGAATGGGGCTTCTGCTGGGTCTGTGTGGGGACCGGGTTGGGGGCACTCACTTGGCCTGGGCCTCGTCCAGGCTCTGGTCGGTGATGGTCATTATCTGCTGCAGAATGTCCCCGATGTCTTGCTTCCCTCGGCCTCCCGGGACCCCCCCGCTACTCCCACCGGGGTCTCCACCACCGGGAGGTTCGCCAGGGCCCCCAGGCTCCCCACCCACCAATCCAAGGCCCCCCCGGCCCCCGCCTGGAGGGGGCGGCCCCAGCAGCCGCTCGTCCATAGTTGGGGGGGGGCCCTGAGGCCCCCTCCCTGCTCCGCCCCTCCCCCCCGCGCCTGGTTACTTCCCCCCCAAACTCGCTGGGGCCGCTGCTCCCTCCGCCCCAACCCCCGCCCGTCTCCCCCGCTCCCGGTTCTCCCGGGGGTTCACCCCGGCCCTGAAAGGAGACCTGGGGTACCGTCTGGGCCCCCCACGGGAGACCCCGGCCCCCGGCGGCGGAGAAAATGGAGCCGGAGAGGGGGAGAGAGAGAGAGAGAGAGAGAGAGAGAGAGAGAGAGAGAGAGAGAGAGAGAGAGAGGGAGAGAGGGAGAGAGGGAGAGAGAGAGGGAGGGAGAGAGAGAGAGAGAGAGAGAGGAGGCCCAAGCGGGGGTGTGTGTGAGAGAGAGGGAGGAGGGAGGAGAGAAAAGGGGGGGAGCGAGGGAGGAAGGCTGGGGGAGGGGAGCCGGGGAGGAAGAGGAGGGGAGAAAAGAGGAGGAACAGGGAGGAGCTGGGGGCGGAGAGAGACACACAGAAACGTAGGAACGGAGACGAGTGGAGGAGGGGAGAGGGGACGAGGGGAGGAGACTAGCCCATGGGGAAAATAAGGGAAGGTCCCAGGGGCTGAACTTCTGTGGCCTTGAAGCGGGGGCGTGTTGAAGGCTGGGGGGCCTTGCACCTGGGTTCTGAATCCGGGATCTAACCGATGAGGACTCTGGCCGCTGGAATGCCTGGGTTCACAGACAGCTTAGTTCATATTTCTTATCCTAATGACTCCCCTCCCTGTTCTACTTAATTAAAACCAGGAGGGGGGGGCTGGGGGGATAATTAGGGAGGTCTCCAGCCGCTGCTTAATGAGCCAGTAATTAACCAGCCAGGGAGGGAAGCTGGCCTCTGGCCAGACTGGGGAGAGTGGTGGCCTCCGGCCTCACCCTCCTACCCTCCACCCCGCCACCCGAAACACCAGTCTTCAGTCCAGAGGGGAATTACATTTATTCGTATAACCAAACATCAGACAGCTCAGAACAGCAGTGGGAAGGGAGGGTGGGCAGGGCTAAATGTCCATTCACAGCCTGTAGGCCCCTCAGTCCAGGGGCTGGGTGTGCCGGTGATGGAGGTGGGAGAACAGTCTTTATGTCTTTGCTGTGCCCTCTCTTCCTTTCTTCTTACTGAGAAGGAGGGTGGAACTGTCTCTCAGGTGAAAACCTTGGGAGATTTGCCTTTCCTCTGGGAAATGAGCCCCTCAGATCCTGCCTGGTGGCTTGACTACGGGGGGTGTCCCCACAGTTCAGGACAAAGACTCCCAGCCACTCCCTGAGATCAGAGGAGAGGGTGAGGTGTCCCACTGTGGCTGGGATCCTCTCATGGCCTCAAGCTCCTACATACTTGGTCATGGAGGGAGTTCAATGTCCATCCTACCTTGACTATTCCCAGGGTTTGAGGATTTCACCCGCTCCGGTTCCCAGGAAAGGTGGATGAGGGCGATGAATACTGAGATTTCTGCTGGGTCTTCCAGTCTCTGGTGCCCCTGCCTGGCAGGGTTGAGGGCATGCAGTGGGCTGCCCAGCTTTTGAGCCACAGGAGTGCAGAGGGGGCTGGTGGGGCTCAAGTCTCAGCAGGTGTGTGGGGGGGGCTGGGACCTTTGCTCCTCCATTCGACCCCCACCCTGAACTCTCAGCAGCAACTCCAGGAGCTCCTGTCCCCCTGGGGGTAAGGGAGGCTCTGACCGCTGGGCTTCCATCCGCTGGCTCTGGAGGAACGGAGGGAGGGGAGGTTGTTGGTGAGGTTCTAAGAGGAGCAGGGCTTGAAAGGAGCCAGGGCTGGTGTGAGGGGCTGGTGTGAGGACACCCGTGATGGGGGTAGGGGGAGTAGGACCTGGCAGGGCAGGGGGGCAGATGCCTGAGGAGAAGGAGGGGTAGGACCCCCAAAGAGTACAAGGGCCAAGAGACCAAGAAGCCTGGGTCTTGCCTCCTGGTGGGGAGGGGATGGGTGTCTCACCTGGTGACTGAGGATGGTGCTGTAGAGCTGTTCTCTGTCCTCAAGAGGCCGGGGCGGGGCTTGGCCTAGGCTTGGCCGGTTCTTGGGGGGATGGAAGGTGGCCCTCTGCTCTTCTAGGCGGCGGGACTGGGCCTCAGCCACCAGGTCCAGAAGGAGCTCAGTCTGCAGGGAGAGCAGGGAGGCCGAGCGGGGCCCCAGGGCTGGGGAGAGGAGGGGGAGGGCTCAGACACCCAGAGAATTTGGCAGACAGCAGTGGTGGGTGTGTGTGTATGGGGGGTCAGAGCTAAGGGGGTGTGATGGGGAATCCGGAGGAGGTGGGGAGAGAGCCCATGATGGATTGGGCCTTGGTCATGGGATCAGGAAGGATGTGGGCACCAGGGTCAGGGAGCTCCTTGGGTGGGTGGGGGTACCTGTCTGGCGGGACCCTGGAGGAGGAGGGGACGGAGGAGCAGATCGCCAAGGCCGATCGCTGGTGTTCACAGTGGGCCAGCCATGCTCATCCTGATGGGGGCCCTGATGCTGAGAGACATCCGTTCCAGTCAAGTGGGGGTGGGGTGGGCAGAGGGCTAGGCCAGCAGCCCGTTTCCTCTCTCTGCGTCTCTGTTCCTGCCTCTGTGCCCAAGCCTGTCCAAGTCCCTTGAGTCCACCATTACTCAGTCTCTGCCTCAGGTCCTCTCACCTCCCTCTCTCCCAATGCCAGCCTCCCCAACCCGGTGCCAGCTCACCTGCTCGCCATCCTCTTCTTCCTGGGGTCTCTCAGCCTCCATCCCCTGGAGGGGAGAAACCGATGGGGGAGGGGTAGCTGGGATTTGGGAGGAGGGCCGGAACCCTGAGTTCCTGAGGGGAGTAGGGGCTGAAAGGGGTGGGGGTGAGCCGGGGGCTGGATGCCTGGGTACTGAGCAGGAAGCTGGGTTCCTGGTCAGCACCCCCCCGGGCCCCGCCCATCCCTGTCAACTTCCTCCAGTTCTCTTTTCCCACCCAACGGCTTGCTTGACCTCTCTCGCCCCGGGGGAGCACAGAGACTGGAAAAACTCCTCCAGCTGCAGTAGGGATGGGGGTTCAGAGGGGGAAGGACTTTTGGCTTTCTCATCTCCAGAGCCTCAGGAACCCCCTAACCTCCTGCTCTGTTCCCTCCACCCCCCCCCCCCCCCCTCCGTTCTGTCCACACAGGAACTAGCTACAGAGGAAGTGGTTTCACTCCTCAGAATCCCCCCCCCCCCCCACTCCTTACCCCAGGTACCTTCCCTAAGAAGGACCTGCCCCCTGCTTCCCAGCTTCCCTCAGACTTATTGGGTCGGGGAGGGGCATGTTTCCAGTGGGAAGCAGAGGATGTCAGGCCCTCAAACATACATATACCCCTAGCACTGTGTCTAACAAATATGTGTTAAATAGTTATCATTGCCCTATACGTGCTTAGAGTCTATTTAGGGCACAAAATATGCACCAAACGTAAGAGACGCAGGGGAAGCTTTCCTTTCGTCATGAAATGGAAAAGGGAGAGGGAACCACAGCCTGCCCTGGTCTTTGATCAATGCTAGTCAGGCTGGCTGGCACCAAGGTGGGAACAGGACAGAGACATTTGGGACCTCTAAATGGCAGCCTGTCATGTTAGCTGAGTGACTGAGCATGAAATATGATGAAGAGGTCAGGTTCTGCCACTTAGGGCTTTGCAATCTTGGGCAAATACAATCTCTGTGCCTCAGTTTCTGAAGGAGTAAAATGGAGGTTTTTTTTTTTAATAGCGTTGATACGAGGATCAAATGTGATAAAGCATTTGGCACATAGTGAATGCTCATAAATGGTAGTTATTATTCGTTTTCAATATGCTTCATGTCTCCGTGTCTCAGGTCTATCGCCATGAAAGAGGTATAACCATATTGCTGAATGGTGGTTAAAGTTTGAGGTGCTCTCTCCATCTCCCTCTACATGAGGCCTCAGGAATCTCCCAAGTGGCTATAAAAAAATGCCCTTGGAAGAGGGACAAAGGGTATGCATGGTTTAGTGTGTGTGTGTGTGTGTGTGTGTGGTTTCTCATTGGGCTACTAGAGACTCTTGCCTTTAGATGATACCCTAAATTAACATAGGACCCCAAATCTACTCATTCCTGCTCTTAAAACTATACTCAAAGCTTCCATCCAAATGTTGAACCTAGGGCACAAAATTCTGAAAACACTCTGCAGTCAACTTCGTGTTTTTTCCATTCCCCAACCCCTCCAAAAGACGGTAACACTTCAAGTCAGCTTTACTATGGGGTGACAGATTTGGGGTTCTTAGATATAGTGGTGGCTAGAAGAGTGGCAGGCACTTCATCCCTGCAGTGGTTTGTTTGGGGGTGGGGTGAGGTGGGGAGAATGCAAGGAGTCATCAGCTGGAGTGACCCTTGGCCCTGCCTTCTGTGCCTACACAGTGCCTGGCACACAGGAGGTGCTCAATAAATATCTGTCAGCCGTTTGTGGGTAGTGGGGGTTACAGGCGATAGAGGCTCCCTTTGGAAACAGTATACAGGAAAGAACATCTTACATTCTATCTGTCTGCAGTTCTTGGTTCAGGGGTACTTCTCCCATTCCCCTCCATCCTCCTGTAACACCTCATCCTTATTTTCTGTGAGAGAGGCTGGGCCTGCTTCATCCCAGCACCCCGAACCCTCTTTCCAGGGCTGCAGTTTCTCCACGTGGAAGACGATGTGGCATACACCATTTTGGGAGAGACACTACACTCATGACCCCTCACTTTTGAGGCTCAAGGATCTTAAAATCTGGAGGCCTTCCATACTGCTTGTCATTTAATGAGTACTCACTTTTAGAATCCCTCCCTGACATGCAGCCTTTTATTTCTCACCCTCGCCTCCCGCATTTAAGGGTATTACTTGGTGGGCTGGGGGACCCCATGCAACTTGAGGGGATCCCCGCTCAGGGGACGGAGTGAGGCAAGGAGGCGGGACTGGAGTGTTGGAGGCGGGGCCGCAGGCTCCTAGAGCCACCCAATCGCAGGGCCAGTCAACAGCTGAGGCCACACCCCCGCTCCCGGCCGCGACCCCGGATCTTCCTCGCACTATTGCAGGGTTGGACGGAGGCCCGCGCATGCCTGCAGAAAACCTACGGACGCGGAGGGGCGGGCCTTCTCCTGCTCCTTTCGATAGGCTTCGGCAGTGCGAATAGGCCCCGCCCCCATGGGCGGCCAAGTCTACGGACAAAGTCCGGGCTTGAGGATAGGCTCCGGCTGACAGCGTCCGGCAGCGCGGCTGAGCCCCGCCCCCACGCGGGGGCACGCTTCCTGATGCAGTCCGCGCGCGCTGCAAGGCGCCGGCGCCGCGGCCCGGCGTCGCTTTGTGACGAGCCTCCGGTGGTCCCGCCCCTTCCAGCAGCGTCAGCAGATCCCAGTGGTTGCGCTGGCGTGCGATGTCCCCGGGCGCTAGCCCGGCTTGGTCCCGCAGCCCTCGGGCGGCTCCCAGCCCCAGCAGCAGCTGGGCTACCTCCATGGCTCCTTCTCGGGCCGCCAGGAACAGCGGCGTCTGCTCCTGCCCGGGAGGAAACAGCCAGCGGGGGCGGTCAGGGAAGGCCACGCCCACAAGACTGGCCCTCCTACTTGACCGGTGGTCCCTCCCCCTTCAGGTTTTTCGGAGTTCCGGCGCTTTGCACCTCTCCCGCGTCAGCTTAATTGTTGGGGGCCCGCTACCCGGTCTAACCCTGCCGTCCAGTGCGTCTTTATCGGCTCCGGCCTGGAGAAGGGAGCGGACGGCCCGGGCGTTGTTCACGGCGGCGGCCCAGTGCAGCGCGGTTTTTCCTAGGGCACCACGTGAGAGGTTGTTACCCCGAGGCTGGGGGCCCGACGCCTGGGTTCCTGTTTCCCACGGATTCTGGACTTGGGGGAAGGGCTATTCAGCCCGCCGGGTCCCTCAAAGGCGGAAGCGTTGCCCGGGTGACCGCCGGCTTGCAGGAAGCGTTGCCCCAGTGACGTCACCGGCGCGCGGGAGGGACAATGGGGCATTGTTCTGGGGTCAATGGGACCGGCAGACCACGTCCCTCCCACGAGACCCCCTCCCTTCTCACACTCTTCCCCCATCCTAGTTCCCAGTGGACTAGGGTAGTGTGTGTGTGTTTGAGGATGATGAGGGCAGACTCACTTGCTGCCTACTGCCACCGTACTGTGTAGATTTACCACCTTGACAGCGGGGTGGGAGGGAATGCCCCAGCTTCCAGTTGGTCCCTCTGCTAACCCCCCTTTTTTGCATCTTATCTCACACCCCATTTGCTCAACTTCTCGATAGCACAACATCAACTTCCCCAGATCCATACCCCATTTATCTCTGGCCCCCACATCTGCTTGGGCTGCAATCAGTTCTTCAACCAGGTCCTCAACAGCTAGCCTGGCGGCCAGCATCAGGGCTGTGGTCCCATCCTCTGTCCGCGCATCTACTGCAGTCTGTCTGCTGCGGAGTAAGAGCTGGGGCGGGGTGGGGGTGGGGCGGCAGAGAGGGCCAGTGACCCCTGGTATATCTGGACTGCTAGCTAAGGTCCCTCACACTGTTAAGCACCTCCGAATCCATATTCATCCATCTGTTCTTGTTTCTCTTTCAGTCCCCCGTCTCACATCACCTTCCTCTCTGCCAAACCCCGAGGATGCTATTGCCCAGCCTTACTTGCAAGTTTGCCCCGTTTCCTTTAGCAGCCCCAGTGTGCACTGACCTGGCAAACCTCCCGAGCATCAGCAGCCACAGCGGTGTGAAGCGGGGTGCGCCCTGCCCGGTCTGGCTGGTTGGGGTTGGCTCCTGCCTCAAGGAGGCGGCGGGCAGCGGTTGGCCGGGAGAATCGAGCAGCCAGGTGCAGGGGAGTCTCCCCAGTGCCCACGGTGTGAACCTGGGGACAGGCCCCTCCACCCAGCAGAGGTTCCCAGGGCTCAGGGCTTCCCAACCATGTCTCCTGATAGGTCCTGGACTCCACTCCCCCACAGCAGACTGCTGACATCAGGGGTGTCACCCCATCTGTGGGTGAGAGACATGAAGAATGGGAGACAACTGGGGAAGGGGGAGAACATGGAGGCTCAGGGAGAATCACAGCTTGAGGTGTCAGGAAGCCCAGCTTGGGTTCTTGATTTTGTGTGGCTTTAGTCAAGTGACTTTCTACTTTGTTTTTCTCTGGGCTTTGGTTTCCTCATCTGTAAAAGGAAGCATCAGGCCTTAATACTCTAACATTCTAGGGCAGTGATTCTCAAACTTGAGTCCTGGATCAGACTCACCTGCAGGGCTTGTTAAAACACAGATTCCCCAATATTTTGAATTTCTGAATCGGTAGCTCTGGAGTGGAACCTGAGAATTTATATTTCTAACAATTTCCCTGGTGATGCTGATTCTTCTGTCCTGGGACCACACTTTGAGAATGGCTGTTGGAAGCACTCACTCTAATATTAGTTTCTCCAGTTCTGATGTCAAAGGATTTTCTGATTCTAAAAGGGTCAAAGGGAGTTTTCATTTTCTTGGTCTGGGTTGGCTCACATACCAGGTCCACGGGTGTCCACATCAGGGACATCCATCTCAGAATCCTGGGGAGGAGTCAGCATGGCTGCCTGGGGGAGTTCCTGACAGTCACTACTCAGAGGCCAGAGCTGGCACTTGGAGGGTGAGGCCATTTCTTCAGCCTTGGGGATCAGGACAAGCAAGGATCAGTGAAGGAAGGTTGACTTGTCCCTTCAACCCCTCCGTCACTTTAGGACCATTCCTGCCCCAGTGCTTTCACCTGGTCCGCCTCTTCTCCTTCCTTGGGGCCTGAGCACATCACAACTCCATCCTCATCAACTTCTGCCTCTGGTTTCAGTGCCCTGGAAGGGGGTGGGTGGGTGGAGGACCTTCAGGGTCCCTAAGATTTCCAGCAGTCTTCCCACCCCTCTCCCCTTCCCGTGTCTTCAACTTCTGCATAGCATCTCTTATTGCTTCTGATCATAAATATCTCCACAGGAAAGAGTCCCCTCCCTGAGCCCCAGTTCTTTCTCACTCTCACTTGAGGCCGATGCTGTCCTCGCCCAGCGGGGGCCGGCGTCGGCGGGGAACTGGCTGAGTCTGAGACCTTCGAGTGAACCCAGGGGGCAGCCAGAGGGCCCCATGTTCTCGGCGCTTCCGGCGGATGAGCTGGAGGACGAGAAGAGCCCCGAGGGCCAGGAGAAGCACCCCGGCCACCGGCGAGCACAGTACAGGCCAGGGAAGCTGGTTGGCGGGGGGCTCTGGTGGAAGAGACACAGTCAGAAAAAGAGGCCATTCCTGGTGAGGCTGGGTACTCTGGTGAGACTTTGGACAAGTGCAGTAACCTCTTTTTGCCTCAGTTTCCTCAACTGTAAAATGGGAATAATAACAGTACTTGCCTCATAGGGGTCGTTGGGAGGATTAAATAAGTTAATACTGTAAAATGCTTAGAGCAAGGCCTGGCACGTAGTAAGTGGTATATAAGAGCTATTATTCTCTCATGTGCTATGAATTGTTTGATATGGGGATGGTTGGATACTCTTGGCTTAGTAGAATAGACCAGAAACCCAAGGTTTGTGGGCGGTCTGTGATAGAGGTTAGAATAAAGTACTGAGGGAAGTAAAGGAGATTGCAGAGCAAATGGGCCATGAGGAGATCTAGCTGGAGAAGAACGTTAACAAAGGTAAGTCTCCACAAAGAACATTTGGGGTTCCAGTGCTTCTGTTTCATTTGACTTCATTGCTGGTTGCTGGCGTGAAAGCTGGCCTGGGAGCAAAGTCAGGGGAAATGATGGGGCCACCTACCGGTGCCTGCACGAGGGTGGGCAGCCAGCAGGGGTCCTGGCAGTAGGGGCTCCAGGGCCCCCACTGCGGCCATCGCAGCAAGGAAGCGGAGCAGGAGCCCAGGGTCCCAGGGACAGCGGGATGCAGGATGGTCGGGGCCACAGCGGGACAAGTCCACATCCATCACCACCACAAACCTGCGGGGAAGGCACCTCAGAGACCCCTCGGTTGGTCCCTGCTTCCCTTCCCTCTGCTGGTTAAAAACTAATGTCTGCCCCCTCTTCCCCGCCTCCCAGCCTTCTTACCCAGTGCTGAGGGAGTCCGTCTCCTTGCCTGTAGGCTGTGTTTGAGGGGTTGCTCTCTCATGGTGAGAGGGGTCTGGGGCTCCTCCTAGCTCCTCTTCGGCCTGGGCTCCAGGATAGGGGTACACCATGTTCCTGCCATCACTATCTTTCCTTACCCAAAGCCCTACCCTCAGAGTCAGGGACAGCACCCGGGCCAGGGCAAGCAGCTGCCGGTCCAGGGTTGAGGGGCTCAGCACCACCAGCAGGGCCAGGGAGGGCCCCCACTCCGAATCCCCGTCTTCGGGCCTGCAGTCGCCCCCATCCCAGCCACATTCTGCAGTGTTGCAGCCCTTCTCACAGTGTCCATTGTGGAAGTGATCACGGCAGTACTGGTCATAGGCTGGACTGTGGGTTGAGGAGACGGGGACTCAGGACCCCCAAAGAAACCTGACTTCCTCATCCCAGAGAGGATTCCTGATACTCCACAGCCTCTAGGGCTCTGGTTGCTAAGTGGGGGCAGCTCTGGAGTAATGGGCTTAGACCCCGGATGGTAGGTAGTCCAGACACCCTAATGTCTACTGACACCTTTGTTTCCTAACACTGTCCCCACTCTCTACCCTCCCAAACTCCTGTCTCCCTGAAGTGAAGCCCTTTTCCCTCAGGGATGCTGGTTGCTAGGGGAGATACTCCATGGCAACAGGGCTTAGAGAGAGAAGCTTGAGGCCAGAGATCCCACAGCTCTCAGAGGGTAGCTCTGAAAGAGGCAGTGCCCTCTTTCTTGGTCCCCACATTAAATATTCATGCTGCCCCATTCCTCTGGGTTGGAGTCTAGCGTCTTATACCCCTAATTAGCAATGGTTATTAGGGTGGAAACTCCCTGAAGCTTGAGGCTGTGGTCATGCTGTAACTCAAGAGATATCTATGTCCTTCCTTCTACCCTCACCCTGCCCCCGCCCAGCCCTTCAGGGTTTCAGACTCACGTGCAGGCTGGAGGAGTCTCACAGTCATAGCCATCAAACAAACACTCTTCAGAGTCACACTGTGGATGGCACTGCCCATCCCGGAAGAGAAGCCAGCACCGAGAATGGGAGGGGCAGCCCTTCCAGGGGTCTGGGACCCCCAGGGAGCAGTCCCCACCATCCCAATTTCCTCCTGGGCCGCTGCAGCCAGCGTCGCAGGCCCCATCTCCACTTCTGCCCTCACATCCCTTTGCTCCAGGCCTCTGACACCGGGGCCCTGGAGAGCTGGGAGGGCAGGAGCATCGAAAGCCTGGGCCCCCCAGCCCAGGGGTCTCTGAGCAGCTGCCATTGTGTAGGCATGGAGAAGGAGGGCCACAGCCTGGAGGGACGGGTGGGGTCAGGCAGTCAGGGCCCCCATAGCCATTGAGGCAGGCACAGCGGGGTGGGAATCCAGGCTTGTGGGAGGGCAGACACAGGCCACCGTGGTGGCAGTGATGGAGACCGCAGGAGGGGGCTCTGTGGCTGCAGGTGGGGCCTTCAAAACCCTGCGGAGAGGAGGAGAGAGATTGGGGGAAGGACCTTGTAGTATTCTCCCCACCTACCCTTAAGCTAACCCCTGCATTAAGATAACTCAGAGGGTCCTAGATTCTCATATCTGGAAGGGGCCTCAGAGAACATCAAATTCATCGTTTTACAGTAGTGGAAACCATGTCCCCCCCCCTTTTTTTTTCACAGAGTGACATATTGCATAGTGGGGAGAATGGATGAAACAGCTGTTCGCAAGAACGTGGGTGAAAGAATGAATCTATGTACACGTATAACTGAATCAATTTGCTGTATACCTGAAGCTAACACAGCATTGTAAATCAGCTATACACCAATTTAAAAACAAAACAAAACAAAACATGGGTGAACTGTCATCATGATGTGAGTCCTGGAAGACGAAACTGTTAACAGAGTAATAGTAACTGAACTAATACTATATTATCTTGATCCTTGGAGATAGGATTATGTACTTTCTCTTCCTCTGGAAGGGGAACAGGATACAGGAGGACATAAGTACATGAAAGTTATTATTAATATTGTAATTCTTGTTTTAGGTTCATGGGTGTTATCTTGTAAGGATAATTAAAAGAAGGCAGTACCTAAACTAATGTTAGTTTGTACGTTAGTGTATCACGAACCAAGGCTTAAGATTAACCCACTTTTATGCACCTGAGGTCTATAAACAAATACACACACGGAGTTAAAAGAACTTATCCAAGCTCACCCAGCTGGCCTTGGGGACCTTCCCTTAGGCAGTGCCCGTGGTTTCTGAAAGTTCCATTCATGCTACCACCTGATCCTGCCTTTCCCCACGACTGCTGCTGAGAGCCACTTACCACTGTGGACATGAGATGGCTTTCTCCAATAGTTGCCACTCCAGTGCTCCCCCAGGTTCCCGGCTCAGGCATTCTCACCTTACGTCAGCGTTGGGGGCAACAGAGAAAGCAGCTTTGTGGTCTCTCACCTGGGGGCAGTGGCAGGTGAATCCTGGGGGTGGTCCTGCTGTGGCCTCACAGGACCCTCCGTGGGAGCAGGGCTGGCTCTGGCAGGGGTCTAGCTCCACTTCACACCACTGGCCTGTGGCAGGGGTGGGGTTAAACATAACACTGTGTTTCAGTCGCTGCCTCCTTGCTAGCTCGTTCCTGGGAGACAGCCCAGCACTAGCCGCACAGGCAAAGGGGTGGTGGGCATGTTCTCTGGTGTGGGGTGTAGAGGCAGGGGGATGGACCAGGTGACTAGGCTGCCTCATGGGTGGGGATTGTCTGGGTTTCCATGGTCAATTCAGCTGTGCCCAGAAATGCTCATACCCCCTCTCTCAGACCTTACCTGTGTGTCCAGGCAGACACTGGCAGTAGAAGGCATTGGCCAGAGAGTGGCAGGCTGCAGTGCCTGTGGGGTGACAGGGCTGGTCCAGACATTCATCCACGTCCCCCTCACAGCGCAGCCCCACAAAGCCTGGAGGGCAGGCACAGTGGAAGCCTCCAGGTTTGGGGGTGCACGTTCCATGGTTGTGACAGGGCTGGGATTGACAAGCGTCAGGTTCCTTTGAGCAGTTCTGTCCACTGTAGCCTGGTGTACACTTGTAGGCAAAGGGGGTCAGACAGGGAACCAGTAAATGAGCCCATCCTGGCACTCTGGGGGATCCAGCTCCAGGTAGTTTGCCAGCACCCCACCTTCCAACTCAGAGCATCACTCAGCTCACCGTCCATCACAGCCACGTGTAGCTTAACCCTTGTACCTCAACTCCACGTGATACACAATTATTTGATAATACACAACTTAACCACTTCCCAGTCCCAAACAATCTCTTTGATTCATTGCCACTAGATATAGCTCCGATTTTGAAAAATCCTTCTTCCCCCAGCCACACACCCACTGGGTTCGCTCATGCTTAATTAATTTATAACCATTTATTGAACGCCTGCTTTGTTTTATGCCAGGCACCTTTTCAGGCTCTAGGAATATAGAGAAAATTAGAACTCATCCCTGCTTCTATGAAATTCTCAGTCAACCAGAGGAGAGACAGCTAGCACTGATTGCATAATTTATATACATAACCTCATAAAACCCTCCTAACAACCCTCTATATGAATCATCTCATTTGAGTCTCACTTTGCAGAAAAGGAAACTGATTCCTTGAAAGATGAGTGACTTGCACAAGCCACACAGTTGGTAGGTGGCAGAGCTGGGATTTGATGCGTCTATGACTCCATAACTGATGACCTTAACCATTTTCTGATTATCTCATATCATTTTGCTAGTGAGGGAAGAGTCATTGATGAGGTCTGTATCATGTGCCAAGTTCTTGCAGGAGGAAGGAGAGTATGCAAGAATGGAGTACCAGGAAGGCTTCAGAAAAATGGAGGAAAAGGGATTCACAAAGCATCCGAGGAATGGCCAGAGAGCCGGAAGAAGCAGATGAGGGGCGTGTTTGGAAATTTCTGGAGGAAGGAGTTTCATGAAAGAGGAAATAGAGCTGAGTAATGGGTACACGGGGGTTCACTACTGATCAGTGCGCTGCTTTTGTGTATGTTTGAAAACGCTCATAATAAAAAGTTAAAAAATAAAATTTAAAAGTTAAAGAAAGGGCTTCCCTGGTGGCGCAGTGGTTGGGAGTCCGCCTGCCGATGCAGGGGACGCAGGTTCGTGCCCCGGTCCGGGAAGATCCTACATGCCGCGGAGCGGCTGGGCCCGTGAGCCATGGCCGCTGAGCCTGCGCGTCCGGAGCCTGTGCTCCGCAACGGGAGAGGCCACAACAGTGAGAGGCCCGCGTACCCAAAAAAAAAAAAAAAAAAAAAAAAAAGTTAAAGAAAGAGGGTGGTTAAAGGATCATGCCTTCTATCCAGACTCGTGTTTGTGAGTACAGGGATCAGGCTGCTTGGACTTGAGTCCCAGCTTTGCCTTCCCGTCCTGCTCAGTGACCTGAACCACCAAGGTAAGTCCCTGACCCAGTCTGGAGAGAAGTTAGGGACATTCCCCCGAGGCAGACGCCTCCTGGGCACCATCCAGTGGAAGAGGGGTGAGGAAAGCCCCCAGAGAGCCGGTCTGGGGTGTAGGGAAGTCAGCTGCAGTTTTGTGTTGCTGGAGCAGGGTTAGGGGTTGGCGGGGAGAGATGAGGCCTGAGAGGCAGGCAGGGCTGGGTCGTGCCAGGCTTGGGACTTCACTGCGAAAGAAGTGGGCAGCCACTGAAGGGTTTTAAGCAGGAGAGTGACAGGCCAGCTTAATATTTTCAACGGAGAGCCCTAGTGGTGGAGTAGAGGCGAACCTTTAGGAGGACAAGTGTGGAGGCAGGGGTGACAGGAGGCTGATGCAGGCGTCCGGGCGGAATGCAACGAAGCCCTGGACTAAGGCAGTGGGATGAGGGTGAAGGGGCAAGGACAGAGTTGAGAAATATTTAGGAGGTAAAATTAACCTGACTTGGTGGTTGGTTGGATGTGTGGGGTGAATGAAAAGAAAATGCCCTCTCCCCCTCCCCTTTCTGGCCCATGACTGCTGTTTCCCACATCCAGCCCAAATTTGTCTTCCCCCACCTCCTCTAGACCCTCTCACCTGGCAGAAATAACCATTAGGTTGGGCCATGCAGGTGGCCCCGTGCTGGCAGGGCCTGGACTCACAGGGGTTCACCCTCTCCTGGCATATACTGCCTTGGAATCCAGGGGGACAGTGGCAGAAATGGGAGGGGCCGCTGTCAATGCAGATGCCTCCATTCTGGCACAGGGAAGAGACTTCTGTGCCTGGGAAGAGAGACACACAGGGATTGATAAAGCTAGGTGGGGTGGAAGGATGCTCAGGGGCTCCAGACAATGAGCAGAGAGGTCCATGGAGGCGCCACTGACATTCCTGGGGTGGGTGGAGGCCACTCGGAGCTTGAGGAGTCAGTAACTCTTGACCCTGAAGAGATTAAAACATCAAGTTCCCGACATGGATGGACCTAGAGATTGTCATACTGAGTGAAGTAAGTCAGACAGAGAAAGACAAATATCGTATGATATTGCTTATATGTGGAATGTAAAGAAAAGGGTACAAATGAACTTATCTACAAAATGGAAATAGATTTACAGATGTAGAAGACAAACTTATGGTTACGAGGGGGTAAGTGGGGGAGGGATAAACTGGGAGACTGGGACTGACATATACACACTACTCTATATAAAATAGATAACTAGGGCTTCCCTGGTGGCACAGTGGTTAAGAATCCGCCTGCCAGTGCAGGGGACACGGGTTCGAGCCCTGGTCCGGGAAGATCCCTCATACCATGGAGCAACTAAGCCTGTGGGCCGCAATTGCGGAGCCTGCACTCTAGAGCCCACGAGCCACAATTACTGAGCCCGCGTGCCACAACTACGGAAGCCCACGTGCCACAACTACTGAAGCCCGTGCGCCTAGAGCCCGTGGTCCACAACAAGAGAAGCCACCACAATGAGAAGCCTGCGCACCGAAACAAAGAGCAGCCCCCGCTCGCAGCATCTAGAGAAAGCCTGCGCGCAGCAACAAAGACTCAATGCACCCAAAAGTAAATAATAAATAAATTAATTAATTTTAAAAAATCGATAACTAATAAGGACCTATTGTATAGCACAGGGAGCTCTACTCAATACTCTGTAATGGCCTATACGGGAAAAGAATCTAAAAAAGAGTGGATATATGTATATGTATAACTGATTCACTTTGCTGAAAACCTGAAACTAACACAACATTGTAAATCAACTATGCCCCAACTTAAAAAAAAAAAAAATCAAGTTCCTCCTCCTGCCTGTTTTGTCAGAATGGAGAGAAATACCTCTTCTTTGGCTTATCAGGGCATTATAAGCAACTATATTCTTGGCTTTAAATGTCTCAAGCAAGAAAGAACTCAAGAGAAACTTCAGGTGGGGACACCTGAAGTGGCTTAACTAATGGTCTAAGTCCATCCCCTGGGTTTTGCATCCTCTGATGTTCTCTCACAGTGATTCCCATCAGCCATCCCCTAACCTCACAATGGTCTCTTTCCTAAGTTCTTCTCATAACAAAACTTATTTGAACAAGAAATAATTTTACCCAGGGGTTGGCATAACATCCAAGTGAGTGGGGCATTGCGAAGTGTGTTGAGTGTAGTTGGTTAAGCGTGGTTCACTCTAGTTGAGTTATGATGGTAAAGACAGTGCTGAGTTGTTCCACACTGGATCACTGGGTTATGTCCCTGGTGGTTGTGTTAAACTGGAGTCTGGTTGACTGGGCTGGGTGGTGTTGCTTGTGTTGTGTTGAACGTGGTGCTAGGAGTTGAGTTGTGTTAGGCTGTCCTGGGTGTTGAGCTGCAGCATCAATAACTGGTTGTCTGTGTTGCTTTGACTCTTGGTCCACTGTTTGTCCAAATGCTGTGTGTGGATGTCCTTAGGGGTGGGGTAGAGGAGGACACTCTTTTGCTCTTCGTCTGCCCCATAGTCAGTCCTTGGGTCAGTACCTTGGCTCAGAGCAGCCTTCTGGCAGGAGGACAGCGGTAGGTTGCAGAGAGGCCCAGTCCATCCCTGGAGGCACAGGCACTGGAAGGAGGGCCCAGTCTGGAGGCAGTGGGAATTGTGTGGACAGGGCTTCTGAGCGCATGAGTCGATCAGCGTCTGAGGGTTAGGAGGGAGCGTGAGGCAGGAAAGAACACCAGGTTCCCAGGCCTAGAGATTGTCCCCTGCTAGTGTCTCAAAATCCCTTACCCTGAAAACTCTCTCCTGAATGGTCTGGGACTAGGTCACCCTCCCTGGATTCCTTGGATACCCACATCCCAGAACAGTCGCTGGGATCAGAAATCCTTTTAGTGAACCATACAGATCTCAAGTTAGACCTCAACTCCTAGACTTCCACACCTCCTTTCACGTGGATACCCCTCCTAAGCTTCCCTGCTGCCACCTTTTAATACCCGAGGCCCTCTTACTAGAGCTCTCCTGCCCCTCCCTCCTCAGCACACCTGGCTCAGTGCCCCTCACCTGGCAGCTGTCTCCTGTGTAGCCAGGGGGACAGAGGCAGCGGGGACCCTGAGGGCTGTCTTGGCAGGTTGCCCTGTTCCTACAGGGGCTGGATAAGAAAGAGAGAGGGCACAGTAGGAGGAAGGCCAGGGCAACAAGGGGAGGGAGTGTGTGATGTGGTGGCAGGCAACCACTGGGGAGATGGGAAAGTAGGAGGGAAGGCAGAGTGAAAGGATGTGGGATGTGGGATGAGAGGCAGCATGGCGCCCCAGAGGAGATGGAGAGGAAGGGTGGTGAGGGCTCCCTCCCTCCCTCCCTCCAGGGGTCTCTGTGCCCTGCTCACCTGTCCGCACAGCTGGGACGGATCCTTCCCTCGCAGCGTGGGCCCTGGAAGCCCGTGGTGCAGAGGCAGGAGTAGGTGCTGGGCCTGTTCACACAGGTGCCCCCATTGAGGCACGGTGCTGGAGAGAGGAGGCTGTGAGGGGTTGGGTTCCTTGCCTGTAACCTGGCCTGTGGCCTCAGTCACACCACACACGGGGCACCCCCCCGCCCCCCGCAACTTCCCCACCCAAACAACGGCTCACTGTGTCCAGTTAATTTTTTTTTAAATGTGGTACAAACATACCCTGACCAGTTTCTCCATCCTCCTGTGGCCCAGACCCAGCGCATGGTGGGCACTCACCAGAGGCACAGTGGTCCATGCTGGTCTGGCAGCGGAGCCCGGTGTGGCTCAGAGGGCAGGTGCAGGAGTAGCCCCCAGGGCTGGGGCTACAGGAACCACCGTTGAGACAGGGCCCTGAGTGACAAGCTGTCACCTCCTCGCTGCAAGTGGGCCCTGAGGGAAGCGGGTGGGGTCTGAGAAAGGGAAACCTCCTTTTCTCTTCTTTTCCTGCTCTTCCCTTTCCTTCCCTTCCTCACCCCCATCCCCCAACCTCTTTTCTTTTCTCACCACCTCTTACGTCACCCGTGCCCTCTGTAGCCCATGCCCAGTTCTTTTTTTTTTTTTTTTTTTTTTTGCTGCACCGTGGGGCATGTGGGATCTGAGTTCCCTGACCAGGGATGGAACCTGCACCCCCTGCAGTGGAAGTGTGGAGTCTTAACCACTGGGCCACCAGGGAAGTCCCAGCCCCTGCCCAGTTCTTCTTGGTGGTGACTGAGATCCAGAGCCCTTTGGACACATGTCTCCACTGGCCTTGCCCTTGATTTAGATGGTGGTCAGCCCAGGGTATATACGGTTTAGGGAGCACCTCACCTGTGTAACCTGTGGGGCAGGTGCAGTTGAAGCCAAAGGGTTGGGGGTGGCAGGTCCCTCCGTGGGCACAGGGTGTGGAGACGCAATCCCCCAGCTCTGTGTCACACTCTGGTCCTGTCCAACCCACATCACACACACACGAGGATCTGGTCATAAAAAGAAAGGGGGGTTTTCTCTTCTCCCCTCCCTGTTGGTCAGACCCCTATGACTTCTTCTTTTTTGGCCCTGGGACTCTGGCCCCTTTCTCAGCGTCTTTGCTCTCAGCATTGTCCCCCTTCTGCCCTACCTGCCCCACTCATTTTCTCCAACTAGATCTATCTATCTATCTATCTATCTATTCATCCATCCCTTCTATAACTTGTTTATTGTCTGTCTTTCCTCATTAGAACCAAAGCTCCATGAGAGTAGATACCTTGTCTCTTTTGTTCTGTGTTGCTCCCCCAATGCCTGGAAATGTATCCACACATAGTAGATGCTCAATAAATATTTGTCTAATGAATGATGAGATGAATTGGTCCTGGGATTTAATACTCTT
This sequence comes from Monodon monoceros, assembly GCF_005190385.1. NCBI lineage: Eukaryota > Metazoa > Chordata > Mammalia > Artiodactyla > Monodontidae > Monodon > Monodon monoceros. Next base: position 24,465,653 of record NW_021703780.1, read on the forward strand.
CTTTCTGCTTTGACCTCCCTAGCCCTCTGTTTCCCTCTTTATTTATGAACTCTCCCCTCATTGGATAACACTCACCAGTCAAACCCTCTCATTGGTTGTGATCTCAGAACTTTGCCATCTTCTTCCCATTCCCCATTGGTCATTTCCTACAGACTCACCCCTCACTGGCTCTTTTCTCCTGCCTTAGCTGAGGAGGACCCAGAGGAGACTATGAATGGGGAGGGCCTGGAAGATGTTACCTCTGGCAGTGCCCATGGTGGCAGGTGCAGTTGTCTTCAGCTGGGGCACAGCCAGGGCTTCCACTGGGGCAGAGGCACTGGGCCTCTTCCTCCGGATCCTGGCATCTTTGCTTGGGCTGGCACAGGTTGGGGGCACACAGGGGAATTTCACAGAGATGACCTGGTGTGGGGAGATTGGTCAGAGAGAAAACAGAGTCCCTCCCTGTCCTTGATGGGGCCAAAGGCCGCTTCTTATGCATGACTTGCTCACTCTTCATGAACCTGTCCTTCAGTGGCTCCCTAATGCCTCAGGATACCAACTTCTTTAGAATGCCACATGGGGTCCTGCATGCCATGGCCTTCCTACAATTGCTATGTTTCTGACCTTCGCCCCATTGTAGCCTAAGCTCTGGATGTCCTACACTCCCTTAAGCGGGGTGTGCTTTTCTTCCCTCCGTGCCTTTGCACATGCTGTTATCCACAGTTAAAACGCGCTGCCTAGCATTCTGTCTTGACAAACTCCTACTCAGTCTTTAAGACTCCGTTCAGCCATCTTTTCTCATCCCTAGTCTGGGTTGGCCAGTCCTTTGTGTTCCTATAGGATCCTGTGCATTCCTCTCTCAGAGCATGTCTCTGGGCCATAATCAACTTGTTGGTCTGTCTACAGTAGATTTAAATCCACTTGAGGATAGCAACTCTTGCTCAACTTAGTGTCTGTGTCTGGCATAGTAGACACTTAATAAATGTTTGCCAAATAAGCAGATGAATGGCTTGCCTTTGAACCTCATCCTCTGCTCCTGTTCCCCAGTCATGCCACTCATGTTGGGCCTGATGTGGGTCCTACAGTAACACTCACCCTCAGCTCCTGTACGGTTGTGCAGGTTTTGCACTGCATAAATTTAAGGGATTCCATTCTCATTCTGTTCTCACATCCCAATGCTCAAATGCTCATCAGTGACCTCTACTGTACCTCAAATGGACTCAAATACCCCTCCAGTTCTTTCCAATGCCTCCCCCGCTGACCTGTAAAGCCAGATGGGCAGAGGCAAAGGAAAGCTCCTGGGAGGTCAAGGCAGCTGGCTCCAGTGGGGCATGGGCCTCTCAGACACTCGTCCACCTCCGCCTGACAGCGTGGGCCTTCAAAGCCTATGGCACAGCAGGAGGGTCAGGGACCTGCACGGAAGTCTGCGCCTGCCCTCACTCTCGCCTCCAGAGTTTGAGCCCCAGTTTACCTGGGAGACACTTGCAATGGAAGGATCCAGGCTGGTCCTGGCACTGCCCACCGTTGGCGCAGGGAGAGCTTCTGCACTCGTTGATGTCCTCCTCACACCTGGGGCCAGTGAATCCTGGTGCGGTTGGGAGTGAGAGGGAAGAGATGACCAAGGTCTTTTTTTTCCTTTTCTTGACTTTCTCTAGATTTATGAGGGAGTTTGTTACAAATGTTTGAGCTTTACAGGCATGATTTCATGGATTCAAACAAAAAATTAGGAGTTAACACTGGTATTTAGCCTTCTCTTTACAAATACAGAAATAACATTGCTACAAATTGCAAGGGAGAGAATCTTGTTTCAAATGGTTTGGTTTGGGGTTTTGTCTAAATGTGTCATTATATAATGAAGGCACCAATATGGGAGCTTTACAAATAGTGATTTGGATTTCAGGACAAAATAGAGCATAACTTGGTAACTTTAGTCTTTTTTTTTTTTTTTTTTTTTTTTTTACCCGGGCCTCTCCCTGCTGTGGCCTCTCCCGTTGAGGAACACAGGCTCCGGACGCGCAGGCTCAGCGGCCATGGCTCACGGGCCCAGCCGCTCCATGGCATGTGGGATCTTCCCAGACCGGGGCACGAACCCGTGTCCCCTGCATCGGCAGGCGGACTCTCAACCACCGCGCCACCAGGGAAGCCCAACTTTAGTCTTTATATAAATAAGGCATAACTGGATATGTGTACTAATGCTGAAAATACATTTTATCAAAAGAATAAATACAGGTCCTGGCCCTTTCCCTTGCTAGGAAAGGTGAACCTGGAGGACTTCCAGAGAAGACACCTGGGACAGGTGGAGATGACAGGAGGGTGATGCATAAAGGTGAAACAGCCACCTGCCAGCCGTGTGACTTTGGGCAAGCTACCCAACCTCTCTAGGCTCCACTTTATTCTCCTGTAAAAGGGAAATGATAATATAAACTACTCATGGTATCACTGAGAGAATTAAATGAGTTAATGCCTGAAAAGTACATAGCCAAGTGCCTGGCTTAGAGTAAATATTCAATAAACATCAGTTATTATCATAACAGGGAATAGAGGGATGTCCCGTGAAGCTGGAGAAGGAAGGCCTGGGGCGACTTTCCCTGCATCCGTGGCGAACAGTGCCAAGGCCAGCCGGGGACCCCCGGCATGCAGGGGGAGAGTACAGAGGACTCTGCAGGAGGGCTGGAGAGGAGGGATATTTGGGTGACCTGGCAGGACAGAGATGAGGGTGGGCGAGTAAGCAGGGGAAGATTCGGAGGACGTAACAGAAGAGAGTTTGGAGAAGAGAGAAGGAGTTGGAGAAATGGGGCGCTCCTCGGTCTGGCCCGAGAGAGCTTCAAGAGGCCACGGGCGATTGCCAGGCTGGAACCGTGGAGTGGAATCTGCACTCACCGGGCCGGCAGATGCACCGGAAGCCATTGAGCAGGTCGTGGCAGTCAGCCTGGTTCAGGCAAGGGGCAGAGGCGCACTCGTCTGTCTCTACCTCACAGAGCCGCCCTTCTAAGCCTGAGGAGGGGTCAAGGGCGAGGCTCAGCCAGGCCAGCCTTGCCTTAGCTGCTCACCCCTTCTGTCCAGGAGGCCTGGGTTCTAGAACCAGCCCTGTCCCTGACCTGCCCTGTGCCCCAGCAGGCAGCCTCTCCCAGGGGGCCGTCTGCGTGTGGGTTGGAGAGATGAACCCGAGGCCCTGCTGCTCTGCTGTGTTTGGCTCTACCCCCCTCAGGTGTGAAAGCTCGAGGAGCAGGGATCCTGCCGGGACATGTGGGAGGGCTCTGGGGAAGTGCCTTTTGGGGCCATTCCTCTGTGCACAGAAGGCAGGGCTCACCCGGGAGGGCTGATCAGCCTGGAGGTCCTCGAGGTACCAATGTGACAAATGGGCATCTGCTTGGAGGTGATTCACTCCTCTTGTTCTACCTGGGCAGACCTCTGTGCCAGGGAGACCAGGGATCCCCAAGGTGGGGATTTGAAGGGCGTCTGGGGACCTGTGTCACTGCCATACTTGTCCTGCTTCTTCGACCTCCTCCCGGTCTCCTCTGTCTCACCCTGAACTGAAGCTGGACCTCGGCTGCCTCCCTCTTCTTGCCTGGGGAACCTGCCTCTGAAGCTCCTTGAGATCTACAACCTTGTCCCTTGGATTAGTGGATAGTTTTCTCAGCATTTATCTTTGGATGCTTCTCAGCTTAGGAAAGCTGTGTAGTATAGTGGGTAAAACTATCAAAGCTCTGGAGTTGAATCCTGGCTCTGCCACTTACTAGCTGGGCAACCTTCAACAAGTCACTTAACCTCTCTGTGCCTCAGTGTCATTTATAAAATGGGCATAGTAACAATGCTGATTTCATAGGGTTATTGTAAAGATTAGATAATGCATGTAAGATGCTCAGGCACAAAGTAAGCTGTTATTTTCCTGGTTTTATTCAGCTCCCTGATATTGGCTCTCTCACTGCCTCCCTGGAGAGATGTTTACCCCCCTTAAGACTAACTTGTAGGTAGGTGCAGCCTTGCAGCATTCCTTTCCCGTTGTACCAAATTCAAGCACACAGACCCTTTGGGATTTTTTTTTTTTTTTTTGTGGTACGCGGGCCTCTCACTGTTGTGGCCTCTCCCGTTGCGGAGCACAGGCTCCGGACACGCAGGCTCAGCGGCCATGGCTCACGGGCCCAGCCGCTCCGCGGCATGTGGGATCTTCCCACACCGGGGCACGAACCCGTGCCCGCTGCATCGGCAGGCGGACTCTCAACCACTGCGCCACCAGGGAAGCCCGACCCTTTGGGATTTTAAAGGTTTACTCTCAATCTCTACAGGGGAGAGGTTCTGTGATTAGGGTGAGCACTCTGGGTTGGCATAAGCAGAGGCTGCAAGCATGAAAACTTTATTCACTGCTGCTCTGCTCTCCCCTGATGGGCCTCTGTGTACAGTGGACCAGGTTGTGTACCCTGCGGTGTCTATGAAATGAATGCAGGGTTGAGCAGTGCACAGCCTCACTACTGTCTGTGGCAGTCCTTCTCCCAGGGGCCGTCAGTTTCCCGGAGTTTTCATCTGGGGGGTGAGGAGAGGAGGAGAAGCATTCTTTGCTGTCTGACCCCAACTGGCCTGAGGCTATCTGTGCTCTACAGGGGTCACGTCCAGTGGGTTTGGGATTAGTCTCCTGTCTCCTCTACTTGAGGGCCCACTCAGCTGGTACCTGGTGGGCAGAGGCACTGGAAGGTGGCGAGCAAGTCCAGGCAGGTGCTGCCAGGGTGGCAGGGCTGCGACAGGCACTCATTGTGATCGGCCTCGCAGCGGGATCCCGTGTAGCCAGGGGGACAGAGGCAGTCAAAGGAGCCGGGCGTGTTGAGGCAGGAGCCGCCGTGTTCACAGGGACTGGGGCCTTGCTGGGCTAGGAGGAGAGAAGATCCGGGGGTCCTCAGGGGTCAGTGGTGGAAGGGCGAGGAGGCCAGAGTGGCAGGGAAGGTGTGGGGACCCTGTTTGTGGCTGATGAGATCAAAGTGGGGAAAGGGATTGTGGCTTTAAAATGGAGGAGGACTAAATGGGGCCTCGAGGGCTGAGGATTGGTGAGAAGACCGTGTAAGGCAGAGATGCCAAAAATGGACAAATTCAGGAAAAACAGATGTTTACTTATTTACGTGGCCACTGTGTGGCTTGCGGGATCTTAGTTTCCCAACCAGGGATCGAACCCAGGCCCTTGGCAGTGAGAGTACGGGGTCCTAACCACTGGACCGCCAGGGAATCCCCAAGATGTTTATATTTTTAATTTGGAAAACAATTGGCCTGTTTCCCTCCTCAGTGCAGAGGCTGTCTGGGGGCTCAGAGAGGGTCTCATGTGGAGGTGCCTCACCCATCTGACACTCGTCCAGATCCTGGTGGCAAGTGGGGCCCGTGTAGCCAGGCTGACACACGCAGAATGTGGAGCCCCTCAGGGGGTTGGTGTTGCACTGGGCTTCCCGGTGGCACGGCTGGCTCAGACACATGTCCTCCATGTGGCACAGGAGGCCTGGAGGGCAGGGTGGAGGCGAGGCTCTCAGAGGCCGCTTGAAGCTCCCAGCTGCCCTCCTGGTGCTTCTGTCACGTACCATCTCCACCTCCCGCCTCCCGCCTCCCTGTACCCCGTGTCACACCTGTGCGGCCAGGTGGACAGAGGCAGGAGAAGGAGCCCACACGGTCGATGCAGGTGGAACCGGGGGCACAGGTGGCGGCAACACAGTCGTCCAGGTTCTCCTCGCAGCCCGTGCCCCCCCAGCCGCTCACACACACACAATGGAAGCCACCAGCTGAGTTCTGGCAGGTACCCCCGTTTCTGCAGCGAGGGGGACCCTGAACCTCACATTCGTCCACATCTTCAGAGCAATCCCAGCCTGCCAAGGGGAAGGGGACAGGTGCTGGAGCTGGGGGCCCTGTGAGGAGTGGAGAACAGGGGCTGACCATCTGGGCCACTGGTGCCATCAACTTGGCTGAAACGACTCACCTGTCCAGGCCTCTGGGCAGAGGCAGGTGTAGGTGCCCAGCCCATCCTGACAGGTGCCCCCGTTCTGACACTGGTGCCCGACACAGTCATCTGGATTCACCTCACAGCTTGGGCCTGTGAAACCTGACAGGGTCATGCGATCAGCTGAGGGAAGGGGACCCATGGGAGACAACCTCCGTGCCCAGAGAGAGGGGCTGCAGGAAGACCCCTGCGAGGACACACCTGGGGGACACAGGCAGAGGTGGAAGGTGGAGTCTCTCCCTGGAACCACTTGACAGGTGCCCCCATTGGGACAGCCCCTGGGAGGGCAGGGTCCTGGCCGGAGCTCACAGCGTGGACCCCCCCACCCAGCGGGGCAGAGGCACTGGAAGGACCCCAGGGTGTTATGGCAGGAGGTGCCCTTGGGGCAGGGTCCTGGGTCCAGGAAACACTCGTTGACATCGCGTTCGCAGGCATGGCCCTCGAAGCCAGGTGGGCAGCGGCACTGGATCTGGGGGTATGTGGCCAGACACACCCCTCCGTTGACGCAGGGGTTGGCTGAGCAGAAGTCCCGGAGCTGGCAGTGCTCACCTGAGGCAGAGGACGGGGCAGGGGGGCATTTTCCTAGCACTGCACAAATTCCAGCTCCTCTGAGATGACCCAGCTCTCACTCTGGATTATCTCTGTGTCGAATTTCATATTTTCTTCCCTTCCCTCCCATACCCTCTATGCCCTATTCCATCACCCTCACTTTTATCATTCTTCGGGAGGGTTATATCTGGAGTGACCACATTTCTCAAGCTGAAAACTGAACATGTAGCTCTTGGTGGGAGTACTGTGAATCAGCCCTGCTTGGGAAAATCTGGGACGGAGGGTTCCTCTAGTGGTGACCTTGGTGGTGAATTAGAAAGCGCGCAGCCTCTGCAAGCAGGAGACTTAGCCCCTTGCCTTGCCCCGCCAGCTGTGTGCCCTCGGGCCGTCGTCTTGCCTCTCTTATCCTGATTTCCTGATCTTCAGGTGGGTGTAATGGTCCGGATAACGATAAAGAGACTCACTTCACAGCCGTGTGCACCAGTGGGAATGGTGGCGCTGGCGGCGGTGCCGCTGGTACTGAGCTAAGTAAGCACTTCCTGAGCATCGCCCCCTTTCTTCTCGACAACAACCTTATGAAGTGTGGACATCGGCTGACAACCGAGGACCCAGGCAGCTTAAATATCTTATGCAAGGTCACATGTCTAGTCAGTGGCAGAGCTGGCAATGGACCCGAGGAGGGGGCCTCCCGGAGCCCCTACTCTGAAGCACAAGGCATGGCAAGTTGCCACTGACCATCCTTCCTGTCTGGTCTCTCACACCCGGTCTTGGGCCCCGTTTCCTCAGAATTTCCTCGTCAGTTAAAAAATCTCCATGTCCTGGGCCCACCCCAGATGCACCAAGGCAGGCTCTCTGGGACAGGGCACCGGTATTTTTAAGGCTTTCCAGGTGACTGCTATGCCTACCTAAGTTTGAGAATCTTTGTCTCTAGTCCACCCCCTCCTGGATGCGCCCACATCCCAAGCACTCTCTGACCTCGTGGCCTTTGCTGCCTGGTCCAGCCCTCCCGATCCTGGTGAGGTGCTATGGAACCTTTCTCTCCAGGGCCTCGCAGCTCTGTCCAGGCACCCCTGACCACTTCCTCATGGTAGCACACCCTGCCCATCATGTGTCCTGCTCTCTCGCTCCAGGGCTGCACCCACGTCCCGTCACACCGCCCACCACTGCAGTCTTCCCGGGTGACAGTGTGGGCTCCCACCACTCAGAATAGAAGCCATTCAGGTGCTCAGAATGCAGAGTCCTGGAAGTCCCCTGCTGTGCTAGGCATTAACCCTCTAGCTAGTGGACCGAGGGGAGGTTGAGGGGCTGGGAGAGGGGTCAGGGTGGTGTGCGAAGGGGGCTGAGGCAGTAGCTATTTACCAGCTGGCTTGGAAACACCTCAACATCTTAGCAATCGGTACTATCCTGTCGGTGAATGTCAATCTTGGGTAAATGGTTCACCAAGAATTGGCTTGTTGATTCTCGCGGCCTCTCTCCTCAAAGGGCTCGCCGTCTCTCAGGCTCTATTTCCATCTTTCCTACCCCACAGCCCAGCCCGTTGCCCCTGCCTGTCCCCCTTCCTCGCCGCCCCCATCAGTGCTCACCTGTCCATCCCGGCATGCAGGAGCACTGTGGGCGGCCTGAGGCCTGGACGTGGCAGCGGCCCATTTTGGAACAGAAGGAAGAACAGGGGTCCTTGAGCTGGGCCTGGCACCTCTCACCAGTGAAGCCAGAGGGGCAGGTGCAGAAGAAGCTGGGGGCCAAGGGAGAGGGAGGGCTGGGGGAGCTGGGAAGGGTGGGAAGCAGGGCTTGACAGCTGCCTCCATTCTGGCAGAGCTGGGCATCCTGGCAGGGGTCCGGAAACTGGCATGTCTCACCCAGGAAGCCAGGGGCACACCTGGGCAGGGGAGGAGACAGGAGAGCTTACTTCCTGGCCCTCTGCTTTCTCTCCTCCCTCCCTCCTTTGCTTTCATTTGTCTCCCTTCATCTGCTTCCCCTCCTGCCTTTCTCCTTCCTTCCCATCTCTCCCCGTCCCCTCCCCTACTCCCCTTCCCAGTCTCCCACTCCCACAGGGTGCACTCACTGGCACGTCCCTTGCCCCTGAGATAGGCTCAGACAGGTGCCTCCGTTGGCACAGCGTTCTGGGAAACTCCCGCACTGCAGCCCTAGAGATGGAGATGAGGATGAGATGGGAGCAGGTAGCATTACGCTCCACTTTTCCTCCCCTGGACGCTCCGGAGGGACCTGCCTGCAGCAGCCCCGCACAGGTGCTCTGAACCCCACCATTGCCTTGATACTCTTGTTCCTAATCCCCACGTGGTGCTCACTCCCCAGCCCCCCAGATCCCAGGCCTCTCAGTTACTGATCCCCACCCCTCCTTTCCTGTTTATTCTCTGGCCTCCCAAGTCTAGCTTCAGGCTCCATCCCTCGGAAGCAAGACAACAGGAATAAGGAGGGGGGCGCTGAGGGGACTCCTGGGAGGTGAATGGCTGAAACATTGAAGGGATTTCCTCCCGGAAGGGCCCAGCATTGAGCCATCGGGGGGTGGGGACAGCTGGACCAGGAAAGGGACTTTGTGGGCCCTTGACCTTCCCGTGTCTCCATCTCCTGTTCCCTCTCATCTCTTCCCCTAGCAGGTGGTCCCTCTATTCCCTCTCTTCCTCCTAAACGTGACTGTAAGAGCACGCTGTACCCCAGTTCCAGGGCCAACTTGGTTCTCCCTGGGGGTGGGCACCTTCTCGCCCATCCCCCCTACCGTCACCACCCCTGGCACAGGGCCCATAGCCTGGGTCTGTGTAGCTGCAGGGGCAGAGTTGTCTCTCCCTGCCGGCAGCCCCATTTGGGGCGTGAGAATCTTCTCCATCCAGTGTCGCCTCAAAGCATGCAGATTTACCCTCTGTCTCCAGCCCACTGGACATCCTCCTAAGGAAGGGGGGTCCCCTCACTTCTCCCACCCCATGCCTCACCTCTGGTCTGGACGACTGACCGACACAGCAGCAGCAGCAGCAGCAGCAGCAGTGAAGGGGGCTGCATTCCAGAGCCCCTGCCCAAGCCCAGATCCCCCCTGCCTCTTCCAGTGGGACCCTCAGAGCCCTCACTGAGGCAATAACCACCCACTCTGCTCCCACGGCCCCTTCTTCCTCCTCTTCGGCCTGCTGCGAACCTCACGTCTGAGCTGTTTCCTGAGTCACACAATGTCCTGGACACCCTAGTGATGCGGGGGGGGGGGCGGAGTGGAGGAACATTGAGGGGGATGAGGGAGGGGCCTTCTGTCCCTGACAACCCCTGGGGAGGTGGCGAGGAAGGACAGTGTGGCTGGAGTGCAAGTGATAGAAGGGGGAACGGGGTCCCTGGGAGCAGTCCCAGTCCTTCTGTTGTTCTTGTGGTCTCCCCTTTCTAGAGGTGGGAACTGCAAGGTGGCTGCCCTATGCCCTGGGGGCGGGGTGGGGTCAGGACCTGGAAACAGAGGTGTGGGGTGATGAGAGATCTCCTATTCCCCTTGTATGGAGAGGATGCTTGTTTTGCGAGGTCAGTACAGATGTTTCTCAGAGAATCTGCACGCTTCCACCCACTCATCTTGGCAGAAGGAACACAGGGGACTTCTGGGTCCACCCTTGGCTCTTGCTGGGCTGTTAGATTTCTCCTTCTGGGAAACGGAGAAGATGTTGGGCTGGTTTGGGGGGAACTCTAGGCCTTCTTTTGGAGGGGAACGTGTAAGGTCGTCATCAATGATAAATGAACATTGTCTCCACTAAATTTTGCAGTCTGGATTATCCATAGCGAACACTGCATTTGTGTGGGTTTCCCTCCTCCCATGTCTCCCTCCCTCCACCGCAGAGGTCCCTGGGATGCAAGGAATGCCAGTCACTGAATTAAAAATTGGAGTAAATAAAATCACAGAAGAGAATGCAGGGCCCTGACTCATTCAACCTTCTTGAGTCAACCCAGGACAGCTTTGGGGTCAGCCACACACCCAGTTCCTCTAGTAGCTCAGAGAACCGAGAGTCCAGGGTGGTTAGAGGTGTCATTGGCGGCTGTGCACAGCCCCAGCATTGGTGCACCCTGAGTGCCCTTCCACGCCAATAAGTATACTTTGCCAGCACAATTTTTTAAAATTACTTTTTATTTTGAAATAATTTAAAACTCACAGAAAGGAGGCAAGAATACTAAAAATTATTCCAGGATATTCTTCACTCAGATTCACCAATTGATATCATTTGACCACATTTGCTTTATCATTATTTTTCTAAATACACATTAGTATTTTTTTCTGAACCATTTGAGAGTAAGTTGCACACAGTATATCCCTTTCCTCATAAATACATCGGTGTGAATTTCTTAAGAACAGGAGCCTTCTTTTTGTTTTTTTCTAGAGATTTTATTTTTTCTAAAGAAGGTTAATTAATTAATTAATTAATTATTTTTGCCTGCGTTGGGTCTTCGTTGCTGCACGCGAGCTTCCTCTAGTTGCGGCAAGTGGGACTTTCTCCTCCTTGCAGTGCGTGGGCTTCTCATTGTGGTGGCTTCTCTTGTTGCGGAGCACGAGCTCTAGGCGCGCGGGCTCAGTAGTTGTGACTCACGGGCTCTAGAGCGCAGGCTCAGTAGTTGTGGCGCACGGACTTAGTTGCTCTGCGGCAAGTGGGATCTTCCTGGACCAGGGCTCGAACTCGTGTCCCCTGCGTTAGCAGGTGAATTCTTAACCACTGCAGCACCAGGGAAGTCCCAAGAACCTTCCTTTACATAACCACAGTACAGCTATCAAAATCAGGAAACTTAGAGTGATACAATACTATTAGCTAATCTACAGTCCATGTTCAAAATTTGCCAATTGCCTCATAATGTCCTTTATAAAGCTTTTTTTTTCTTGGTCCAGAATCTAATCTAGGATTATGCATTGCATTTATTTGTCATGTCTTCTCAGTCTCCTTTATCTTAATAAAATAAAAGGATACAGTTCCTTAGATTTTGTCATTCATTATATTGATACTTTTGAAGGATACAGTTCAGTTACTTTGCAGACTATCCCTAAATTTAGGCATGTCTGCTATTTCTTCAGTTTATGCATTTCTGACCAGGAATACTATAGAAGTGATGTTGTGTCCTCACTGCAACACACCAGGAGACACGTGAGTCAACATCATTCTTTTTTTTTTTTAATTAATTAATTATTTTATTTTTGGCTGCATTGGGTCTTCGTTGCTACGTACGGGCTAAGCGGGGGTTACTCTTTGTTGTGGTGCGTGGGTTTCTCATTGTGGTGGCTTCTCTTGTTGTGGAGCAGGGGCTCTAGGTGCGTGGGCTTCAGTAGTTGTGGCTCGTGGGCTCTAGAGCACAGGCTCAGTAATTGTGGCCCATGGGCTTAGTTGCTCCGCGGCATGTGAGATCTTCCCGGAGCAGGGCTTGAACCCGTGTCCCCTGCATTGGCAGGCAGACTCTTAACCACTGCACCACCAGGGAAGTCGGAGCTAACTTCATTCTTAATGGTTGCCTAGTATTCCACTGTTTGGTGAACTCTAGTTCACTGAAACCAGTTTCCTATTGTGGGGTGGCACTTAGGTGGCTCTCAATCTTTAAAAATATGAGAAACTATGCTGCAATAAATATTCTTTTTTTTTTTTTGCAATAAATATTCTTGAACTTACATACTTGAGTGGTTGTCTAGTTATTTCTTTAGGCTAAATTCCTAGAAGAGAATACTGAGCCAAAGGGTCAAAGGATAGACTTAAAAATATTTTTTGGCTTTGAGAAGAATTAGGACATATATCTACTTGTAAGTCTCCTCCATTTTTCAATACGACGTATTTTAAACATTCACTGTAGTTAAATACACAGTGTCTAGCACTAGTTACATCTTTCTAAAACTACAGTCATTTGTGACCACCCACACCATACCTGCACACCACAAGTACTGTAATATGTTTTATATATTTAAACAGTCTACTCCCTTTTTTTTTTGGCTTTGCTGCGCAGCTTGTGGGATCTTAATTCCCTGACCAGGGATCGAACCTGGACCCTCGGCAGTGAAAGCACCGAGTCCTAACAACTGGACCACCAGGGAATTCCGCCCATTTTTAAACTTAGGTTTTAAAGGGTTCTTTTTCTGTCTGATTGTAAATAGAGAGTAGGCATCAAAAACTTCAGTGAAAGCAAAACAATGTTAGTAAATTCCAGACTGATTCTCTTCCCTGCAGAAGGAGGCTCCAAGTGAGGATAGACTTATTTTTAAAGCTTTTGGTACCTAAGTGTCATTCTCCAGAAAGCAGTGCAGGACTTTATATTCTTGGTAGTAGTGTCTGCACATGCCCTTACTCTCACCAACCCTGAGAATCAGGGTTGCCATCTTCCTGACCTCACACCTTTTGTGGAAAAGTAGGCTGGGGCACTAGGCTGGGACTTGAGAGAAAGAAGAGGAAATGGTAACGGAGACAGAGAAGGAGTGGTTAGGTAGCAGGGGAATCCAGAGGGTGGTGGGCAGAAACTGAGTTTAAGGACTATGTCAGGAAGGTGCAGAGCCCACTTCGTGCCTTATCTCTGCCTAAGATCTTGGGTCAGACAATGATTTCTTACATATGACACCAAATGCACAAGCAACAAAATAAATTGGACTTCATCAAAATTAAAAACATTTGCTCTCCAAATGGCACCTCAAGAAGGTGAAAAGACAAGCAACAGAATGAGAGCAAATATTTGAAAATCATATATCAGATAAAGGACTCGTATCCAGAATATATAAAGAACTCTTATAACTTGGGACTTCCCTGGTGGTGCAGTGGTTAGGAGTCTGCCTGCCAATGCAGGGGACACGGATTTGAGTCCTGGTCCGGGAAGATCCCACATACCATGGAGCAGCTAAGCCTGTGCACCACAACTACTGAGCCTGTGCTCTCCAGACCATGAACCACAACTACTGGGACCGTGTGCCACAACTACTGAAGCCCGCGCACCTAGAGCCCATGCTCTGCCACAAGAGAAACCACAGCAATGAGAGACCCGCGCACCTCAACGAAGAGTAGGCCCCACTCTCCACAACTATAGAAAGCCCACACGCAGCAACGAAGACCCAATGCAGCCAAAAATAAATAAAAATTAAATTAAAAAGAACTCTTATAACTCAATAATGACAATTTAAAAATGGGTTACAGTCCCATAAATCTCTGAACCTCTGCTCATTTTTTAGTCTATTTTTTCTCAGTTGCCAAGATTGAGTAATTTCTGTTCGTCTACCTTTAAATTCACTGAATCTTTCCTCTGTCTTCTCCACTTTCCTGTTACGCCAATCCATTGAGTTTTAAATTTTGATTATCATACTTTTAAGTTGTAAAGTTTCTGTTTGGTTCTTCTTTATAACTTCTATTTCTTTGCTAAGACTATTAATTTTTTCATCTGTTTCAAGAAAGTTTTTCCTAGGGACTTCCCTGGTGGTCCAGTGGCTAAGACTCCACGCTCCCAATGCAGGGGGCCCAGGTTTGATCACTGGTCAGGGAACTAGATCCTACATGCTGCAGCTAAGAGTTTGCATGCCTCAACTAAAGATCCTGCATGCTGCAACTAAAAAGATTCCACATGCCACAACGAAGATCCTGCATGCCGTAACTAAGACCTGATGTAGCCAAGTAAATATATAAATAAATAAATATTTAAAAAAAGAGGTTGTCCTTGCTTGTTGCAGCATTTTTAATATTTACTTTGAAATACTTGTCTGTTGTAAATATATATCATATATTCCAACATTTAGGTCATCTTGAGTGTTGGTGTCTGTTGAGTGTCTTTTCTTATTCAATTTGAGATTTTCCTGGTTCTTGGTATAAGTGCTTTTCTATTGTATCCTAGACATTTTGGTATTACGTGATGAGACTCTGGATTTTATCTAAATCTATTTTAACAGATATCCTCTGGTGCTGTGCCAGTGGGGGAAAGAGGGTGCTGCCTCATTGTTGTCAGGTGGAGGTAGAAGACCATTTCCTCACTTGGCTTCTGTTGACATCTTTTTAGTGCTGGATAGGGTTGGGAGTTCAGGCTACCTGCTAGGCCTCTTCTAACACACATTGACTGGGAGAGTGTGAAACACATTATTACTGCTTCCATTTGGTTTCCAGTGACATTGTGACGGAGAGCTGAAAGTCCCAGGTAAAAGTCCCAGCTCACCAACAGGGAATAAACCTACCTAAGGGGGTAAAAGACCTGTACACAGAAAACTATAAGACACTGATGACAAGAAATTGAAGATGACACAAATAAATGGAAAGATATACTGTTCTCATGGATTGGAAGAATTAATGTTGTTAAAATGACCATACTCCCAAGGCAATCTACAGATTGCAATCACTATCAAAATACCAATGGCATTTTTCACAGAACTAGAAAAAATAATTCTAAAAGTTGTAGAGAGACACAAAAGATACTGAATATTCAAAACAATCTCGAGAAGGAAGAACAAGCTGGAGGCATCATAATCCTTGATTTCAGACTATATGACAAAGTTACAGTAATCAAAACATAATGGTACTGGCACAAAAACAGACACACAGATCAATGGAACAGCATAGAGACACCAGAAATAAACCTATGCTTATGTGATCAATTAGCCTATGACAAAGGAGGCAAGAACATACAATGGGGAAAAGGCAGTTTCTTCAATGAACTGGGAATAAGATGACACAGGAGTTACTGTTAATGCTGTGATCTGGACATTGTGATTATGTCAGAAAATTTACTATTTTTTAGAGTAGTACACTGAAGTTTGTGGGGGTAATATGACAAAATGACCATGATTTGCTTTAAAATACTTCAGGGAAAAAAGAGGGATGGATAAAGCAAAAGTGACAAAGTTGAAAATTCTAGAATCTGGGTATGAAGAGTTAATTATATTGTTTTTATCTTTTTTTTTTTTGCGGTATGTGGGCCTCTCACTGTTGTGGCCTCTCCCGTTGAGGAGCACAGGCTCCGGACGCGCAGGCTCAGTGGCCATGGCTCACAGGCCCAGCCGCTCCGCTGCATGTGGGATCCTCCCGAACCGGGGCACGAACCCGTGTCCCCTGCATCGGCAGGCGGACTCTCAACCACTGCGCCACCAGGGAAGCCCCATATGTCCAAGTCTTGGTTGTGGGAAGGGAGAAGCAGGCTGACCCCTTCCTGCCAGGAGGTGGAAGTGTGGCTCTTCAGAAGCAGTGGTGGAGCCTGGCCCCTGGGAGAGGAACTGCATACCTGTGCTGGGTGCAGCTCCAGGGTGACACGGGACCCTCACCCTGCAGTGAGGGAAGCAAACGGGAAAGACCAAGGCCGGGGAAGGGTAGGTTGCCTTGGGGCGAGGCAGCCTGCTCTTCTGCATTTTTAGCCAAGGAGAAGGTATCACTTCCGAGGAGGGAGGGGATAGAGTGGGAAACGGTGACCAGGGGCAGTGGACAACTTGAACCTCTGGATGTGAACTAGAATTTTCTAGTACCCCTTTGGGTCTCCTACCTGACACCTGATAGCAGGGGGCTGAGGCACTGGACTTCCCTGAGCAGGCAAGTGGGGCAGGGAAGTCCTCAGGCGACAGAGGGACACCTGCAGAGAGAAATGGGGAAGAGCCTGGGAGTTCACTGGAGTCAGCTATTTGGGGAAAGGAGTATGTCCATATCTTTGTGGGGGGAGGGTTGTCTTCTGGCAGAAGCAATAGGTGGGTCACCTGGGAAGGTGCTTGTGGTAGAGACATCAGGGTGGCAATTCTCATGTTACCCCCTCCCCCAGGCCCCTTTGTCCTTTGTTGTGTTACTCTCCGTCTGCACCTCCCCCACCCCCCAATCCTTTCTCACTTTTCCCTACCCTGCTTTGTAACCTGGGAGACTGACCTCCTTGGATTGATCACTGGGAGGGGGGACTTGCTGGCGGCGGCGTCTCATCGGGTTTGGCTAGTGGGAGGCACGAGGGGGAGACCTGCTGTGGAAGGAGAGAGGATGGGGTGCTTCTCTCACATTCCTTCCCTGTCAGTGTTGGGGTCCTCCCCTTGTCCCCTCAGGTCTGGGGTGTGTGTGTGTGGGGGGGTGTAAAGGCTGCCCAGTGCCTCAGAATCCCCTGCTGTTCCCTTCACCCAGTCCTCGCAGGGGCTGGACGAGAGCTGAGTTTCTCATGGGCTGGGGGCGCTAGGTGAGGGGCGGTGGGGAGACCCCTCCCCCCTCTTCCTCAGCACAAGCTGGAGGGTAGAGTCTCCAGCTTCACCCTCATCTTCCAGCCTCCTGGGATTCAGCCTTCAACTCCTCCCTCTACCTTTGAAGCCCTGGTTCCAGCTCTCTGAGTCAATGCCTTCTCAGCAAGGAAGACGTCTCCCCAGAGAGGTCAGGCTCCCACCAGCCATTTTCAGCTTCGTTCCAGGAATTCGGAATTTCCCCAGGGGAGCCAAAGCTGAAACTGAGGGCACTTCTCCAGCAACTCTGCCCAGGGCCTCCCTTAGCTGTGTTTTATCTTTGGTGTACCTGAGGGGTCTCATGTTTTGTGATTTTCTCCACTTCTTCTGTCCTGTCATGTGTCCAGGCTGTGAGGCTGCCTGAAGCAAGAGACTTTCTTTTTCTTCCCGAGATGCTGTCAATAAATGCCCACTGAACCAGTGAGTGTAGGGAGTGTGTCCTATAACCTTTTAGTACGGATGCCAGGAGAGGTGAAAGGGGAGGGGGCAGGTGGAGGAGGAAAGCTTTTGATTTGGGGGAAATGGCAGAGCCAAGGCTGGGCCTTTTGCAAAGTCAGGATGTATGTGTGTGTGTGTGTGTGTGTGTGTGTGTGTGTGTGTGTGTACACACAGGTTAGTGAGGAGGGGTCCATGAATGGGGAGATCCTCACCTTCTCAGGCTTCAGGGAGCAATGCGTTTGGGGAGCGTCGTGCGATAGACGAGTGAGTGGGGACTGGGTTGGATGGACATGCTGTCGTTGTCCCAGCACTGTCCTGTGGGAATTCAGTTTTGTTCTTAAAACGAACACTATTTTATAAAAAAAAAATAAATAAAATAAAAATAATAGATAAAATGAATAAGAGCTAACTCTTCAGTAAGTCAGTAAATATTTGAATTAAGTCCCCCCACCCCAGGACACTCCCTGGTGTCCCTTCCTGTCCTAACTACCCTTTAGCAAGGCAGGCAACCCGTCTGACTTCTGCCACCACAGACGCATTTGCCTGTGCTTTAACTTCGTATATCAGGGATCCTGTAGCGTGCAGTCTTTTGTGTCTGGTTTCCTGTGTCCCGGTCCACTTTTCTAAGATTCCTTGTCTGCTTCTCCATTCCTTCTCTCAGTGTCTCCACCCGGGAAGCGCTCTGCCAGTCCACCCCGCTGGCCACAAGGGGGCAGCAGAACCCGGTGGAATCTGGGCTGACCCAGCGGGGCAACGCTTCTCTTGGCCCCTGGGCTCCTCCCACCCAGGTAGCGCCCTCTTCCTGGGCTGCCTCCCAGACAGCTGCTGCAGGTGGTTCTGCTGCTTCCCTCTCTGACACCTGCTGCTTTAGAGAGGATTTCTGGACTGGAAGTTTGGAGCTTGGGTCTCCAACCTCTTTGGATCACCCGCTCCTTCTGGTAATATATTTTGAATATGCAGCTATCAAATACACACAAATGTTGTACAGATTATAAAAACAAACACAAGTAACACATGGAAAGAGATAAAACTAAAGCATTTATAACAGAACTTCGAATATTTCTTCTGCCTCCCCTCCTGCCCCCAGATCCCTGGAGCACGCCTGGGGCTGGTTCACCCCTACCTGGTGGCCCTTGGTTAGAGCTCAGCTGAGCTTTTTTGGGGGGTGGGGTGGAGCCTGTGGGTTTGACACACAAAGGTCTGACCCTGGGCAGGTCCCCTCATATTGTTGAACCTCTATTTCCCAGCTGTAAAATGAGGAAAGTTAAACTTTCCTCTGAGGATTATAATAAAGTATGTAACGTTCAGAGTAAAATGGCACTGGGTGACCAGTGTGCCTGAGTATTTGTTGACACTCATTAGAGAGCAGGGCCCAGCCTCAGGGCTTCAGCCTGCAGCTCAGCCTGTGGAGACAAGTCTCCTGACATGAAGGAACAGGGTGGGCATCCTGGGGGCTGTTAGAATCGGCCTCTGAGGGTTGGTCAGGGCCTCTCCTGCCTTTACTGCCCAGGTCTCTCTCCTCTGATTCTCTCAGGGACAGAGGCCAAAGTGCCAGAACTCCAGACCTTTCCTGTACGTTGACGCTCAAATCCCTCCGAGCAAGACTTGCCTGATTAACTCTTGGCTGTGGGTGGGCCTGACCTATGGGATTGAGAGACTGAGTAAATACTTCCCAGGTTGTTGAGTGGGTCACTCATGTGGGCAGTACAATAACTTTCTCTGCAAAATTCACTGACATCTCAGTGACTGGGGAACGTGCTTGAGACACTCTGGGCAGATGTGTTCATTCAGGTGTCCTGTCCCAGATGTGCCAGGGCTGAATGCCAGGGGGATCCTACCCCTTCCTTCTTTCCCCTTCCTCCCTCCCTCCCTCTCTCCCTCCCTCCATCCCTCCCTTCCTCCCTCCCTTCCTTCCTTCCTTCCTCTTTCCTTTCTTGTACTATCTTTGTGTTTCCTTTCCTTTTAATCTCTTATTATCTTTTGTTTATTCATTAATGTAATAAAATTTATTACATTTTCCATAAGAATGTCTTTCTCCCCAGTCTCCCTCCTTTACCTTTATACATCTCAGGGCTCGGGCGGGAGTGATGCGTCTTCATGTCCCCAGGAATCTCAGACTTTGGAAGCAGAGTGGATTGTCTACTCAGAGGGTGGTGGGGTAGGTGCTATGGTCCAGGGGGGCTCTGCAGCCAACCTCTGGGTGGGCCCAGGCAGCACCCACTCTTGGGAATGAGTAAGGGGCCTAAGGAAGTCTGTGAGCCACCTTTGGTTGGATATTTCAGTTTTGGAGATGACAGCCTATTCTGGGAGGGACTGTCCTTCCTCAGCCGAGGGGCAGAAGTGCAGGTTCAGAGGAAGGTCATGGCCCCAGTTGTGCCCTTGGGGCTCTGCTCAGCAGGCTTCCAGGGCAGAGCCGAGCCCACCAGCCAGGGTCATTGTTGTTAGAGAAGGAGGGAAACACTTTAACGTTGAAATAAAATCATTGCCTGGTGTGTGTGTGTGTGTGTGTGTGTGTGTGTGTGTGTGCTCCTATTTTTTAAAAAAATAAGTATCAAAGGAGTTGTTTAAACTTTTCCTACAGTGTAAATTAATCCAGTGAACACTTCAACTTAACAGTGTCAAGTAAAATAAGCTGTACCAGATTGCACGTTTAAGAAAAAAGGGGATTAATTCTTTCCATCCACTATGACATTTTTTAAATTAATTTTTATTGGAGCATATTTACTTTACAATGTTGTGTTAGTTTCTTGCTGTACAGCAAAGTGAATCAGTCATATGTATACATATATCCACTCCTTTTTAGACTTCCTTCCCATTTAGGTCACCACAGAGCAATGAGTAGAGTTCCCTGTGCTATACAGTAAGTCCTCATTAGTTATCTATTTTGAACATAGTAGTGTATATATGTCAGTCCCTATCTCCCAGTTCATCTCACCCCGACTTCCCTTCTTGGTAACTATAAATTTGTTCTCTACATCTGTGACTCTGTTTCTGCTTTGCACATAAGTTCATCTCTACCATTTTTCTAGATTCTACATATAAGTGATATTATACGATATTTGTTTTTCTCTTTCTGACTTACTTCACTCTGTATGACAATCTCTAGGTCCATCCACGTCTCTGCAAATGGCACTATTTCATTCCTTTTTATGGCTGAGTAATATTCCATTGTATACATGTACCGCATCTTCTTTATCCATTCATCTGTTGATGGACACTTAGGTTGCTTCCATGTCTTGGCTATTGTAAATAGTGCTGCAATGAACATTGGGGCACATGTATCCTTTCGGATTATGTTTTTCTCCAGATATGTGCCTAGGAGTGGGATTGCTGGATCATACAGTAATTCTATTTTTAGTTTTTTAAGGCACCTCCATACTGTTCTCCATAGTGGCTGTACCAATTTACATTTCCACCAATGGTGTAAGAGGGTTGCCTTTTCTCCACACCCTCTCCAGCATTTATTGTTTCTAGATTTTTTGATGATGGCCATTCTGAGCAGTGTGAGGTGATACCTCATTGTAGTTTTTTTATTTTTTTGCGGTACGCAGGCCTCTCACTGTTGTGGCCTCTCCCGTTGCGGGGCACAGGCTCCAGACGCGCAGGCTCAGCGGCCATGGCTCACGGGCCCAGCCGCTCCATGGCATGTGGGATCCTCCCGGACTGGGGCACGAACCTGTGTCCCCTGCATCGGCAGGCTGACTCTCAACCACTGTGCCACCAGGGAAGCCCCCTCATTGTAGTTTTGATCTGCATTTCCCTAATAATTAGTGATGTTGAGCAGCTTTTCATGGGCTTCTTGGCCATCTGTATATCTTCTTTAGAGAAATGTCTATTTAGGTCTTCCACCCATTTTTGGATTGGGTTGTTTGTTTTTTTGTTATCAAGCTGCTTGTAAATTTTGGAGATTAATCCCTTGTCAGTTGCTTCATTTGTAAATAGTTTCTCCCATTCTGAGGGTTGTCTTTTCATCTTGTTTATGGTTTCCTTTGCTGTGCAAAAGCTTTGAAGTTTCATTAGGTCCCATTTGTTTATTTTTGGTTTTATTTTCATTACTCTAGGCAGTGGGTTGAAAAAGATCTTGCTGTGATTTATGCACTGTAACATTTTAAGAATCACAGTTCATTTTGCATCACCATTGTTTTATGGCTTAGGTGTTTATCTGAAACTCTTTTGAAAGCACTTGAAGTGAATAAAAGATAAGAGGTACTGTGTGGCTGTTAAAGAAGAAAGTAAAATATTAACCCCACTAGCATTAGGATAATTTATACTTTGAGAAAGAAAAATCATTTGTGGCTAGGGAGCAGTCTTTCCTGTTAAAGCAGCTGGAACATGACCCTGATGTCTGGGAGAGGGCAGTGAAGTATGTTGTTTGATATCCATCTTGCCAGTGTGTTCCAGTGTCCTTCCAGTGTGCTTCCAGAAAATCTTCCCTGTACTTTGTCATCCCTACTGCTCTTCCCCTCCCAGTATGGAATCAAAGGGCTGGCATTCAGGGTGAGATAAGCTTTCTGGCCAGATCATCTTGTGGCATTACGGAGTCCAAGGTCCCTTTTTGCTCCTGCTTCCTGTGGAGTTGTGTGTGGAGCTGGGGGCTGGGCTGGGCTGGGTTTGAGGGCTGGAGGTGGTGGGCGGGGCAGCCTCCCTGCATCTCTAGCCCTCCCTCCTCTGTGAGGGCCCTGGACTAAGTGTCCTCAGTGGCAGAGCTCTTATCTTACTTCATGTCTGTGTGCATGTGTGAAAATGATGTGGCATAAATTCGATTTGTGTGGCTCAGTTCCTGGCACTTAGTAGGTATTCAGTAAAATTCAGTTTTCATAAAATTCCTCTAATGTTTCTCAGGCCTTGAAAAATCTCCTTGTGGGGAGAGGATTGGTGGAGGTAGTGGAGGGTGAAGGTTAGGCAGACCCGGAGGCTAATATTTGTTCTCATCTAATTAGGTACTTTTGTGTTAATGTGGATTTTCCAAATACTCCTGAGTGTAAGTAGATATTAGCAAAAATGGGATTTTTGTGGGATGACAAAGTGGTCTGTGTTCGGGTATATCCAGAAGTTCTGGGTAATAGCTCACGCCAGACTTCGGGCAGAAACCAAGCACCCCAGGCATCAGCGGGTCGGTCAGTCCTTGTTCCATGAAGATAAATATAACAGGCCGTTCAGAACAACCCAGAGTGAACACAGGTTGAGAGAGATTTGCTGGGTGTGTGGTTGTCAGTCTGAGATTTGATTTCCTCGACTGTAGAATGAGGATAATAATGACAACCGCCAGGCAGAAGTGAGGTGTGAGAGACACTAGGAAAGTCACTTTCCTGTGAACCCCCGACACTGGGCAGGCTTGAGGAAGCATCAGAAGTGGTTGAAGCTGATGTTTCTGGCCAGGGCTGTACTCAGTGATGCGTTTATTTCTGGGGTAGATAAGAAAAAAAAGGGGCAGATGGTGTGGCTCTTGCGTCTGTCCAGGGGCTGACTTCCAGGGTTAACGGCCTTTGTGTTTCTGTGGACTAGAATGTTTTCTGAAAATGGGCGAGGCTGAGTAGCCCATGCGCTGCTGAAGAGACTCCTGAAAATGAGCTCAAGTAATGTTTATTGAGTGTTTACTACGTGCTGGACAGGTGAACAGGACACACAGTGGCTCCTCTCCTGGATTCCCCAGACATTCCTCACCTGAGCACAGGTCAGGGCTGTGGAGGAGACAGGGTGCAACCAAAACCCCAGAAGCATGTGTATGGGGCCCACAATGGGGATCGGGAAGTCAGCAAAGGGTCCCCCGAGCAAGGTCATTTTAGGTGAGAGCTGGACAGTGAGGAGGTTGGGGGAGGAGGGGGCGGGCAGGAGCATCCAGTGGCTGGTGAGGAGGTCCTCGGCTGGGAAGGCTCGGGGAACTGGAGGATCTCACCTGAGGCCAGTAAGGGAGCACCTGGGAGAACCAGGGGATGAGGTCAGAGAGGACGTTGGAGGCCTGGGAGCCACAGAGGAGAGGTTAAGCGGGGAGGTCCCTTGAGGGGTGAGCCAGAGAGTTGACAAGAGACGATGTGAGAGGATCATGACCTTGGAAGGCAAATGAACTGGAGGAGGTGAGGCTGGAGGTGGGGTGGGGGTGGGGAGACCCACGAGGAGACCACTGCTTGAGCCAGCTGAGGGTGGCTTGGAAGTCGGTGCTGGCCGTCGACGTGAATTTGTGAAAAATCTTGAACTTTTTGGAAGTAGACTGGGTGGGAGAGTGGGGTATGAAGAATGCCTCTCAAGTTTCTGGCAGAGAAAACTGGGTGAACACAGGTGCCCTTTACTCAGTAAGCAAACTGCAGGTAAGGGAGGGGCAGGAGAGGAAGTGCCAGTCTCCCTGGTTTTTCTTTGGAGACCAGCCTTTCCTGGCGTTCACTGCAGCCTGTCAGGGAGGGGTCTGAATGGCTGTACCCAGGCCATGGGTGATATAAAACCTTAACAAGCCTTAGGGCACTGTCCATTCAGCATGGGCAGGGCCAGGGTCCTGGAGCTGGTTGTGGAAGCTCCTGAGGCCTAGGGTTAACCCCTGGGCTGCCAGGTTGTGGGGAGCTCCTGGGTCATCTGTTGGGGAAGAAGAGAAAACAGCCACACTGGGGGCTGTGTTCCGGTGCAGTTTACCAGCTGACATTGATCGTCTCAGCAGTGAGCCCCTGGTGCACACAGACCAGGCAGGGGGCCAGCTAGTACTCTTGGCTGTGCCACACACATAGTCCCCACTGCCGAGGTTAGGAGCCAACCCGGAGTGCAGCACTTGTCCAAATTATGGTTACCAAGTCTGTGAGTCTATCCGTCCCGCTCAGGGTGGTTTCAGCTTACTTGTATCTACTCTCTTTTGCTGCTCTGATCATGCTGTTTCCTTTGTGATCACTGGGTGACTGTCCAGAGGACAGGGCAGAGTCTGCTGGGATTGCTTTTTCCAAGTTTCACTTTCAAATAGTGGAAGGAACCAGAGAAAGGATCGGGATCGTTTCAGCGGGGTCCCCATGGTCTGGTCTCTGCAGACACCCCTGTACCAGGCTCTGCTGCTTCTCCACTCTGCTGGGAGCCGCCTGCCCCTCAGACGTGAGGAGCTCAGATTTCTATCTGGAATTAGGGTTTGGGGCTCAGAGTGACTAACTTCAGGTGCAAATTTTGAGGGCAGATTTGGGGTCTGCTGGGGTCCCTGAACCTTCTCACGCTGCTGAGTTTAGAGACGCTTCAGAAGCCCCAGGCTTTCCAAGCAGGTAGGTTGGTTTTGAAGACACCTGTGGGCCAAGAAGCGAAAGCAGGGAGCAGCTGGCTGTGAGGAAGAGGATGAGAAGGAGGTGGGGCTGGGGGCAGGGGTAGGTGGAGCTGGATGACGGTGTGGTTCTGGGAAGACCCAGGACAACTGCGGTGAGGGGTGTACCTTCCTTCCTTCATTTTAATGTCGTATCTCTGGCACTTACTAGTAATAGGTCCCTTCTAATTACATGTAGTGACTCTAGAAATATAAATTCATGGGATTCTCATTAAAACTTTGGGCTCTAGATGCTGTTAACATGCACATTTTGTAGATGAGGAAACAGGCAGAGAAGGTTGAGAAACTTGGTTAAGGTCATCACACAGACAGTGCCCCAGCTTTCGGGGACTCAGCAGTCGGCCCTAAGAATCTGTCCTTCCCAGGACCCTAAGCTGCCTCGTCCCCCACCCTGAACACTAAGTCACTTCTCTGACCAGGACTCATTTATCTCCTCGGCTGCTCTGTTTCCACTGGGATCTTCTACCCCAATGCAGAAATCTTCTTCAACGGCAGTGAGGGTGAGGATTAACCTGTCAGTGGGGATTGACTGGGCACCTGGTGCAGGGCCATGTCCTTGGTCCCTCTCAGGAAAGGGCTGGGTGGGATTGAAGTTCAGGGTCAACTAAACAAGCAACAGAGGCAGCACAGGGCACCTGTGATGGACCCACAGTCTCCTTGAGGAGGATGTAGTGTGTCTCTGGGGCTTCTTAGTGATTCCTGGTCACTCTGGGGGGCCACAGAAGGACAACAAGTGAGAACTGGCCTGTCCTTCGTGGTGAGGGGCCTGAGTCTGGGTCTCTGTCCCGGGGCATCACCAGTGGTTGTGAATAATGGGGAGTTGGAGGACGTTTCCACCACAGGGCCCCTGGTGCTGAGAAAGGAAGCACCTGGTTTTCTGGGCAGAGTGGGTTGGGCTGCAGGTGCCATTGGGGTGGGAAGGGAAGGACTGTGTTTTTCCCAAGCAAACCTAGTGGTTGTCTAGCCCCACAGAGGCTTGCTACAGGGGTGGAAAGCTCCAGACCCAGGGCTTTCTTTGTGTCAGGGTTGTGGGAGGCCACCACCTCACCAGCACAGTGATCAAGCAGGGGGCTCTGCTCCTGGGGGGACTGTTGCTGGCCCTGAGCCCTGCCTCCCCTCTGGGGCCCCAGAGCTCCGGGCCGGCCCTGCCTCCTGCCCTGTGTCCCCAGCTGACGCCATGGGAGATGTCTCCAGCTGCTCTACGCTCTGCCCCCTCACCTCCCTGCTCCTTCTCATGCAGCTGCCCACTGGGGGGCCCACAGGTGAGTGTGCCCCACCCCTCATCCTGTGTCCTCGTGGGTGAGTGGATCCCCGGGAGCTGGGCTGGTTCAACTCCACCAACCGTCAGGGGTTGGTTGCTATTTGAGGAGTCCCTTCTCTAGAAAAATCATGATGCTTCCCCAACCTGTAATTGTTATTAAATATTTAACAAGAGTCTCTAAACCACAAAATAAGGGTAAGGGACCTCGATATTTGTTCAGTTATGAACTTATGATGTTTTAAAACATCAACTGTCAAAAATATGACCATACTTTTCCAGTTAACATTTTTTTTTGAGAGGGGGCACACCGGCCCCTCACTGTTGTGGCCTCCCCCATTGCGGGGCACAGGCTCCGGACGTGCAGGCTCAGTGGCCATGGCTCACAGGCCCAGCTGCTCTGCAGCACGTGGGATCCTCCCGGACCGGGGCACAAACACGCGTCCCCTGCATCGGCAGGCGGACTCTCAACCACTGCGCCACCAGGGAAGCCCTCCACTTAACTTATGTTTCCCAGCTTTATTGGTATTGAAGTTCTTATTCATCCATTACTTCATTTCATTCTATATATATTTATAAGGTGTAGACTACGTGTTAGGTACTATACTTGAATAAAATAGAGAGAATCCCTGTCTTTTTAGAGCTTACACTCTAGCAGGAGGCCATGAATAATAAATGCAAGAAACAGCTATATTAGGCAGTTTGTTAAAAGAGATGAGAAGAGGATTTCCCTGGTGGCGCAGTGGTTAAGAACCCGCCTGCCAATGCAGGGGACAAGGGTTTAATCCCTGGTCCGGGAAGATCCCACATGCCGCGGAGCAACTCGGCCTATGCACCACAAATACTGAGCCTGCGCTCTGGAGCCTGCGAGTCATAACTACTGAAGCCCCTGCTCCTAGAGCCCGTGCTCCGCAGCAAGAGAAGCCACCACAATGAGAAGTCCGTGCACATCAATGAAGAGTAGCCCCCGCTCACCGCAACTAGAGAAAGCCCGTGCTCAGCAACAAAAACCCAACGCAGCCAAAAATAAACCAAAAAAAAGAGATGAGAAGAGGGGGGCAGTGAAGCCGTGTGCTGGGGTGGGGGGGAGTCAGGGGTGTGGAGATGGGAAGCGGGCAGCAGCGTGTTCAGTGAGGTGGTCAGTGAAGACAAGGAGATGAGAGCAAAGACCTGGAGGAGGGTGTGAGCCTGTGAGGGGTCCCTTGGAAGGATGGTTTCTGCAGGAGAGAACAGCCAGTGAAAAGCTGCCCGTGTGCCTGGGATGTTCAAGGGACTGTGGAGGAAGTGTTGGCTGGAACAGTGTGAGCGAGAGGGAGAGATGCAGGAGTTGGGGTCAGAGAGGCCCTGGGGGTCATCCCCACCGGGCCTGTGGTCCACAGGCGCGGGGTTGGGGGGACGAGAAGCCATGGCAAGGCTTTGAGCAGAGTAAGGACATGGTCCAGGTTGAAGAGTCGCAGACATGGGACTGGGGAGAGGAAGACACAGGGAGGGAGTCTACTGTCATCCTCCAGGTGAGAGACAAGGGTGACTCAGACCAAGTCTGAGCAGCTCAGGAGTGAGAAGTGGTTATTTGGAGATCCAGCGGGGCTGTGCTGCAGAAGGGTCATGTCGTGGCCCATCCGCGAGGCCTCAGAAGGCCAATGGCTCTGAGAAGATATTGGTGGGGTAAATATGGGCTCCTGTGGGCGATGAGAGTAAAGGCAGGTTTTTAATGAAAATAGCATTTGCGTCTAGTTTTTAGTGCACTTGTAGTTCAGTTGAGGAGAAAGTCATGAGCACAAATAATTAAGTTAGGAGTGGCAGTGCGGATGTTTCTGGGTGTGGCTGAGTGATCAAGGAGTTCTGTCCTAGGCCACAGGTATTCTCTTTCGTCAGGGTTCAGTCCTGTCCAAGAGGGGCCAGGATAGAGCTATCGTTCTCAAAGTAAGGTCCCTGGAACATAAGTTTTAGCATCTCGGGGAATTCTTTTTTTTTTTTTTTTTTTTTTTGCCTCTCCCGTTGCGGAGCACAGGCTCCGGTCGCACAGGCTCAGTGGCCATGGCTCACTGGCCCAGCCACTCCGCGGCATGTGGGATCTTCCCGGACCAGGGCACGAACCCGTGTCCCCTGCATCGCCAGGCGGACTCTCAACCACTGCGCCACCAGGGAAGCCCTCGGGGAATTCTTTAGAAGTGCAGATCCTTGGGCCCACCCCAGACCTACTGAATCAGAAGCTCAGGGCGGGGGTGAGGGGGCAGCACTGTGTGTTTTATAAGCCCTCTTGCTGATTTTGCTGCATGCTGAAGGTTGCCAACCACTGACTTAGAGTTTTCCATGAAAGAGTGTGAAAACAGCAGTACAGATGGATGAAGGATTCTCTGTGACATCACTTCTGGGTCATAAAATTGTGATCAGAATGTCTTGCGGAGATTCAGAATCATCACAGCTCAGTCCCTCAGGTCATGATGGCTCATGTTATCCAACACCTGTCCCCAGCCTGCCCGGGCCTTCCCACCAGACTGTGTGTGTTTCCTGCCCTCACTCTGTGTCTCTCTTCCTTCCTCACTCCTACGTCTGTGTCCACAGAGGGGTTCTTCGTGGCTGGCCCCTCGGATCCCATCGTGGCAGTGCTGGGCGGAGACACCGTGCTGCCCTGTCATGTGTTCCCACCCATAAGTGCAGAAGACATGGAGCTGAGGTGGCTCCGCTCCAAGTCTTCAGAAGCCGTGTTCATCTATCAAAACCGAGTCGAGCAGGATGAGGGGCAGATGGCTCGTTACGCAGGGCGGACCTCGCTGGTGAGCGACTTCCTTGCCCAGGAGGAGGCTGCCGTACGCATCCAGAGGGTCCAGGTTTCAGAAAATGGGCTGTACACCTGCTTCTTCAGAAAGGGAGGCTTCTACAAAGGGGCGAGTTTGGAGCTGAAGGTGGCAGGTTGGTGACTTGAGTTATGTTTTTGACCTGGAATACTGGAGTTGGGAGGAACTTCAGGGACAATGTAAATCAGCCCCTCATTTTACAGATGAACAGGAGGCTCATCCACTCATTCCATTATTCAGTACAAGTATATCGAAAGCCTACTCTGTGCCACATCCTATTTTGGGCACCTGGGATACATCAGTGAACCAAACAATGTTCCCTGCTCTGTGGAGTTTATGTTCTAGAGGCAATCCATAAATACTAGATAAATAGGTTATAGAGGATGTTAGGAAGTGGTAAGTATTTAGGATAAGAGGCCAGGAAAGAAGTGGAAGGGGACCAGGGGTGAGGAGGGCTTCAGTGTTGCATGGGGCCTCAGGTTGGGCTTTTTTGACAATTTGAGCAGAAGCTCAAAGGAAGTAGGAATTTAGCCATGTGGATATCTGTGGGACCAAGAGTTCCCAGCAAAGGAAACACCTGGCGTGAAACCCTGAGGCAGGAGTGTGGCTGGTGTGTTCTGAGCACACAAGCCGGCCCTCGTGGCTGATAAGATGAGTGAATGGGAGGGGGGTAGGAGGTGACGATAATGGAACGAAAAGATGTTCCTGGCCAAGGGTGCACAGAGAAGGGGTTGGTTAATGCTCTCTGGGGCAATCAGGAGGAGTTCACAGGTAATACACACTGGAGCAGGCACTTGCGTTCACCACACCAGGCTCCAAAAAGCCCTTGATGCTGATGGACTGGAACATGAGAAGGCAGGGGCCACAGACAGCATGGTGATCACAGTTACTAGCAGTTAATCAAAGGGTCCGTGGGGCTGGAGTGTGTGGTCCCTGAGGGGCATAGGTAGTGGAAATTGGGGGGAAGAGGAGAAGAGTTTGGGAGGGGGAGGCAAATTCCAGATCATAGAAGAGTTTGCATGCTGTGCTATGGGGTGTTGATGGATTGCTGAGAAAATTTTAAACAGATCAGTGCCTGGAACGTTCCCTTTGTCAGCTGTGAGGAGGATGGATGAAAGGTGAGCCAGGCTGGAGGCATGGATGCAGTGATGAGGTCAAGAGGATGACCTCACATAGAGGCAATGGGATCACATAGAGGGACGGGGGGATCAGACATCAGTGAAGTTTAGAAAGACGACCCAACTGAGTGAGTGGATTTGGGGACACAGTTTGGAGGGGAAGAGGGGACTGCAGAAGCTCCCAGGGTTTTGCCTTGGCTGTTTGTTGTTTAGTGGTAGGAATATGGAAAGTTTTGTGTGTCGACTGAAGAAACACACACAACCTAAGAGCTGTGAGCTAAGTTTTATTCAGGGTCTTACTGAGGGCTATATAATCCGGGAAACAATCTCTCAGTAGCTCTGAGAAACTGCTCCAAAGAGGTAGGAGGAGAAGCCAGTTTATACAGGATTTTGGCTATGAAATGTGTGCAGACAAGCATACATCTTGGTGAAAGTTTACTGCTATTCACGAGGATCAGACACCTCAGTTAATGATTTTAGTGCTTTTCTATGTATGGGAAGATGCAAGAACCTGGGTTCATTAAATTTTTTTCCCCTGAGATATCTCTAACTATCTAAGGGGCCTGTTTTTCCAAAGTACAGAGTGCCTTATCCTATTTTTTTGTCCTGAATTCCTTTTGGGGTGTACTGTCAGTGAGTGGCTACAGTGCTAATGACTTGATCCTTGTAGAATTGCATGGTGGGCAACATTCTTTGTTTTACATGTGTTATCTGTTGCCATGATAATGCTGTGTAACAAACAGCCACAAAAATCACAGTGGCATATAACAATAACCATTTATTTAATTCAGGCATGAAGGGAGTACAGCGAATCTGGACTATATTTGACTAATCTTACCTGGGATTATTTATACATCTTTGGTGATGTTGGAGAAATACAATTAAAAACAAAATCTCCCAAACCAGAAATTGTCTTCACAAAGTTAGTAGAGAAATAATACAGTTTTATTACTGAATGGGCATTAAACCAGACTGTGATACACATCACAGGCAATCTACTGAGAGATCGCAAAGACAGAGAGAAAGCTCCCCCTTTTATAAAGTCAAGCAGATACAACCCATTACGTACATGTTTTCAAGGTAAACAGTAACTAATCCTCAGGTCAGAGGACTTGATAGCACCATCTGTCACATAGTTCACCCTAAGTTTTCCTGGTGATTGAGGTGACTATCTGTGTTAGCTGATTGGCTTTATCCAGAGGAAAAACAAATTCTTATGCCTTTATGACAGAAGGTGGTTTTACAGCTTGGAGTTCAGTGTCTACTGAAGTCTGGTTCCTACCCTTCCACAGGGAAGGCGAAAGTTGGGTGCTGTCTCCCTTAACATTTATATTTCAAAGAGATTGTTCCCAGGTCCTAGAGAAAGGCATTCGTAGTTCCCAAAGCTGGCAAGAGGCCTATCTAGTTTTCAAAAAGGATTTATATGCATTTCAAAGTGGAGGGGGGGACTTCCCTGGAGGTCCAGAGGTTAGGACTCTGCCCTTCAAATGGAGGGGCTGCGGGTTCGATCCCGGGTCGGTGAACTAGGGTCCCACATGCCGCTTGGCGTGTAGCCAAAAAATTAAAAATCAAAAAAAAAAAAGGAAGTGGGGAGAAAATACCTACCATTACAGGTTTTATAAAGCAAGTGTTCTAAGAAAAAGGATGGGAGGGGAATCTCTTCCTTTATTTTCAACGCAGAGAATGACACCTCTTAATTTTAATTCTTTTTTTTTTTTTTTTGCGGTACGTGGGCCTCTCACCGTTGTGGCCTCTCCCGCTGCGGAGCACAGGCTCCGGACGCGCAGGCTCAGCGGCCATGGCTCACAGGCCCAGCCGCTCCGCGGCATGTGGGACCTTCCCCGACCGGGGCACGAGCCCGTGTCCCCTGCATCGGCAGGCGGACTCTCAACCACTGCGCCACCAGGGAAGCCCCTTAATTTTAATTCTTATTTGTCCTTACAGTCGGCTGAGGAGGCCACCATAAGGACCTTTGCTGGGTTTTTTCAACTGGGTATTGGTTGATCTAGGAAAGCTTCAGCTGGAAAGGCTGCACCAGACCAAACATGGCCTCCCTGTGGCAGAGGGTAGCCCAATGGCACGAGGATGTTACAACCTCTGCTTGAGTCACATGGCCTAGTCTCTCACTGGCTAGTTGAGTCACCTGACCCGGCCCAGAGGCAGAGTGTGAAGGCCTCAAAAAGTGTGTGGCCGAGGGCCAGCTGGATATAAAGAGGGAGTGAAGATTTGGGAATCTTTTTACAATCAATGTATCACAGATGGGGCAAAATCACATATTCAGTTCTGGAATTTTAAGTTTGAAGTGTATGTGAGGAATCCTGGTGGAAATAACCCATTGGATGTGGATGTATGGAAGGGGAACTCAGGGGTTAGGGTTGTCATCTGACCTAATTTTGGTGGTGATTTTCAAAGAGAGGCAGTGGGTGTGGAAGCCGATGCCCTGGGAGAGTGTGTGAGGTGAGGAGAGTCGAGGATAAGGATGGGACCTGGGGCCACATTCCTCCTGTTTCCACTGGGTGTCAGCCCTTGCACCTGCATGACTGGGGAGAAGAGCCCCAGCCCTCTGAGCCCCCGGAGGTCCCCACACCCCTCCCTTGTGTTCCCCGTGGCAGGGCGGCTGCCTTTTTCCCTGCAGGGAACAGCCTCCCCCAGAGCCCCAGAATGAAAGGCGAAGGGCTCCCACTGGAGTTGTGCACACGTAGGCACTGCTGGGGTCCCCAGGACCCAGGCAGCCCCCCTGGGCTCTACATCTTGCCTCCCGCAGGTGTGGGCTCTGCCCCTCAGGTGCGCATCACAGGGCCCGAGGAGGATGGGGTCCGTGTGGTGTGCACGGCCTCAGGGTGGTTCCCAAAGCCCCAGGTGCAGTGGAGAGACCTCAGCGGAGAGAAGTTCCTGGCGTTCTCCGAGGCCCACAGCCAGGACGCTGAAGGGCTGTTCAGCGTGGAAGTGGCTCTGGTGGTGAGAGACAGCTCTGCAGGGAACGTGACCTGCTCCGTCCTCAACACTGTCCTGGGCCAGGAGAAGGCCATGGCCATTTTCATCCCAGGTCAGCGCTGCTCCCTGCTTCCCGCAGGGCTGGGGGAGCGGGCCGGGCGTTCCTGAGTGTGCTGGGCCTGGGTGTCTTGGGTGGTGGCCCTGACGGAGCCTCTGGCCGGGCCGCAGAGCCCTTCTTCCCCCAGGCCTCTCCCTGGAAGCTGGCTTTCTCAGTGAGCCTGACTGTGCTGATGGCTCTGCTCCTTGGGGCAGGATATTACACCATGAGAGAACATTTCAGGAAGTTGCTGGTGATGCGAGAAAAGGAGAATCTGCGCCTGGTGAAGGAGCAGGACTGGCGGATGAAGGAGGAGGTGCTGAAGGACACAGGTAAGGCAGGACAGTGGCCAGGGCTGGAGAGCATGGCAGTCGCACTGAGATGGATGACCGACCACAGGGCCTTCCTGAGTGCAGGGCTCCAGGGAAATCCGGGCCCAGGGCAGGTGGCTGGGGAGACCCAGGGTGGATGGCTGGAGCCAGGGAGGCCCCGATGGGTCTGGGGTTGGAACCTCCTCCAGGTTACACACAGAGAGGTGGTATTTTGTGGACGCTTTTTCTTAGGGATGGGAGCTCATACTTCTTCTGCACTCTCTTTCAGATGAACTCCGGACAGAACTCGGTAAGTTCTGCTTTTCCCCCGAGCTCTCTGCGTCCCCGTCAGAGACATTCAGCTTCTTAGTTCACCTGCTTCCTGCGTGTTGCCTTTCAGGCTGGAGGAAATCCAGTTACCGCGTGTTGCCTTTCAGGCTGGCGGAAATCCACTTACCTGGCTGGTGAGTGACTCTCCTGATGTCCTTGGGTTTCCTGTCCTCCTGTGACAAGGCATCCCTCTCCTTGCTTCTGTCCAGACACAGCCGTGTGGACCCCCTCCCTGGGGCGGAAGTGGAGGCTGCTGGGAGGCAGAACCCAGCTGCAAGGGCTCTCCCAGATCTGGGCCGCTGATTCCCACCCAGCGCTTGGGAGCCTGGGTGTGACGGTGACCCCAGGGTCCATCATGCACCCTGTGTCTTATTCCAGCCTTGACTGATCCACCATATTGATAGTTTTCTAGCCTTGAATGCCCCTGGTTTTCAGACAGTACCTGGAAGCAAAAGTCATGTGCTCTGAGATTGCATTAAAGGAGCTATCCAGATCAGCGGGGTGATTCAGTTTAGGAGTGTGACCTCCTGTCTCCACCCCAAAACAGCATCCAAAGAGAGTCTGTTCCCTCTAGTTTCTTTGGGTGATGATCAAAAAGTTATGGGGGCATAGCTGGGCTGGCCATGCGTGGGAATGTGATGGGAAGGGCTGTCAATGCCCCAGAATAGTGATGTTTATCTCTAGAAATATTTCATCTGAGAAACATTAGCCACTTTTACCCCAGAACTCAGCTCACATTCCTGTCCTTAAATAGTTCGTATTTCAAGTTATTTCCCAAATATATCTTTGCCAGAAAAAAACTGAATATGACGATGCTTTCTTAAAATTATTGAATAATTTATATTGTATTCCCTAAAATGTTTTCACACATAGTAGAAAACATTTTGATCCTTAGCGGCAAAAGTCAATGTAAGTAGAATAAGAATTTTTGAGGTTTTTGAGGCACAGAGCAGCTAAGTGACTTGCCAAACATCACACAGGAGCAGCGGGACAGTGGGGTAAGCCAGCCTGTAATGCAGGGCTCCTGACCTGCGGTCCAGGGAAATTCCCACAACACCTGCTGTCTGCACATAGCAGGGGGTCACCTCCCCTCCAGCCTCTCCACGACCGTAGTTAGTCTCACCTGCAGAGCAGAGGGGAGGCACGGGCCAGGGGATTCACAGCGAGCAGGCTTGTTCTGGCTGAGGTCTCACCAGGGTGTGTTCCCTTTCAGCCTGGAGGAAGGCCCAGCTGTATGCAGGTAAGTGGCTCTGAGTTCCTGTAGCCTCTCCTCCCCAACCTGGACTCTTCCCTCTTCTCCATCAGGGGACACGTGAGGGTGCGGTTGGTGTCCCTTGTCTCCTTGTCACTTTTGTAGCCTCTATCCAGAGACCGCAGGGACTCCTCCCTGGAACACAGATCTGCCTTCATTCCGGCCTGTCCTCTGCTGCAGGGCACTGTCAGGGTTAGCAACGCCCTCCCCAAACGCCTGGTCCAACTGGAACTGCCCACTGGTGCAGCGACCATGGAGAGGTCAGTTGTGAGGAGGGACAGCAGCAGGGAACAACTGTGTGGATCACGAATCGCTCACCTCTGGAAGATTTCAGAGATCATGCTTGCCTGCTTAGGACTCAGGTCTTCCCAAGGGGGCCCTTGGTTCTTGATCCCTCTTGCTCCAAAATTCCTACCCCTTTTGGCTCTAGTTTTGGTTTTCCCGCTTCTTCCTGGTCCTCTGGGATACTGGTCTTCTCTCTGCTTCCTCTGACTCCCTGTCCAGGCTCAGTTTCTTCCTCCAAGCCTCCTTGGTTGCTGAGGAATTAGTTGCTCTAGAGCAGGTGTTCTGGATCTGGGGTCCAGAACTTCTGGGATGTTGATGGACTCCTGGGGTGAGGGTCTGTGAAAGATCTGAAATTATATGAAAAATCCTGTGTATGTGTTTGTGTAATAGGAACAAAAATGTAAGAACCATTATGTCTCCTTTTCGGAGAACTCTGTGTTCACTTATAGGCTCATTCCTGGTTAGGTTTATTAGGGGCAATGTGTGAAGAAACATAGAGGAGTCACGATTCTTTCCCAGAGAATGGGTGTGGAGCAAATCAAGGAAGACAAGACCAGAAGGAGGAAGAGAGGAGGAGATGAGGAGGAAGTAGTGTGTCTGAGATTTGTCTTATAGAGATTGGGGTTGCTTGTAGTGGTGGAAGAGAGACCACAAGGCACAACCATGGTGGTTTGAGTTGGGGAGCACACAGAGGGTGTGCAAGTTATTTGGGTGCATGAAGTGTAATCAACCATTACCATTGATACCATTTTGAGAAATTTCAGTCAAGACACATTTATTTTTAAGCCATTATGAGGTAACCGTCTAATTGAGTTTGCCTCTGGTAATGAGACCATCTCAATCTTCCCGTAGTGGTCAGGGCAGGAGTGTGGTATGGGGCATCCTAGTGCAATGTAAGGTTGTCCCAAGGACCGTTTAGCTTTGGGGTGAGTTAAAGATCTATACCCTCAAAGCCTGTGTAACTCGCCCTTTCCCTGCTTGGAATGTTTTTGTTTACAGTCAGGAGTATAGATCATGAGAGACAGAGAGGGGTAAACCAAGGGGTGAAGAAAGCATGAGGACTGAGGATCTCGTCTTAGGGATTCTTACCGATTCTCCCTGGGATTTATATGTTAAACATGAGGATCAGATAGTCCTCTTTTACCATCTCCCCTTTACCTGCTAGATTAAAGAGCATGTGTGTTAATGTATATCTTGTATACCCTTCTATTCTGTAAGGACAAATCCCATTACACTAGAATCAACATTTTCATATTGACAGGTTCATAGTGTGAGGTGAACAAATGTTTGATCTCTTTTTATTCATAAAACTGGCAAAACAATTTGTAATTTAATGATTTGCTGTGGAAATTAAGTGAAGAATAGCATCACACTCGATACATTGTGGAGTCTCACAATTAAATGCCAACTCTCTTTTCTCCTCCTCCCCCTTCTTCTTGTTAATCTCTATCACTTGTGATACAGAAATTTATAGCTGGGTGTCAACTAGTGTCTTGGTGAAGAACAAGTAAGTTAGAGTTCATTTTTTTTCTCAAAGGGTCACATGGGTCAGGCCAGTTTTTGTGATCTTATTTCCATCAACCAAATCAACAGAGATGGAAATGCCAATTTCTGCATGAACCTGTATTACGTGGGGATGGTGGTCACAAATTTGCACCCCAAATGTGCACGGAAATGTCGTTTACTTACTTCTACAAATGTTCTGATCTTGTTCCCGAGTCTTCACCCTGTTGGAGGCAACAGCTCTCCCAGTGCAGACATTTCAGTGTCCCATGACTCATATAGGTTCTGCTTTGGTTGGCGGCGAGCTTCCTTTCTTCTTCCCAAAAGGGAGTATGGAGGTTGGAAGAGATTATGTGGCCTTGGGTCAGTGGAGGGAGGGGTCCCTCTGCTCTCCCTTAGTCATATCAGGCCATCATCCTGGGGGGACTAACCTGACCTGGTCCTTAAGATCCTTGGTCTGGGGTCAGCTGAGGAGTGGCAGGTCCTGTCTAGTTATTTAGGCACTGTTGTTTCCCGCCTACTCTTGACCCCATCCCAAGGTTCTTAATACATCCATAAAGTTCCCTTTACCACAACATATTTACACATTTTGGGGTTTAGAACATGGACATCTTTGGGGGCCTCTCACTGAGGTTCTCCTGGAAGCTTACAACCTCTCTGGGCAACTATAGGGGGAAGCAGATGACTAGATCTAGTATTTTGGGTTCTCCCTCACATATAGGGATGTTTTTGCTTCACTAACCCTGTGAAAAGGGGGAAGAGAATTCATTAGTGTCTTTCCTCTTACTGAATGTGTGTCTTCCTCACTTTGAACATCTGTCTCCCTTCCTTGAAACCTTTCCGTTGCCTCCTAACTGGGCAAGATTTCTCTGATGCTGTATCCAGAATTCTCTCCACTAACGGTTTATAGTCATCCTTTGAGTTCAGTTAAGCCAAGTTGTATTCTCTCTACTGCTGGCTTAGAGGTAACCTGCACGTTCAGCTCAATTAATTCTTTTTTTAAAAAAATTATGCCATATTTTACTTCATAAAAATAAAATACTTCCCTCATCAAAACACCATAATACAACAACAAAATACAAACAAACAAAAATGGCAAAAAGGAAGAATACTTGCCCTGGATGTGATATACAAAGGCTTAAAATGCTAAATAGAGAAAGACCTAGTGTAAGTCAGTATAAAATTACCCCCCCACACTGGAACTGGCACAAACATGCAATTCATAAAAGAAGAAATTCCAAATCAATAAACACATGAACAAACATGTATCTTCACTACCTATCAAAAGATGGGATGAAAAGGTAGTTTTATAACTGACGAAAGGAAATAATTAAGTACAACATTCTAGAGGGAAACTTGACATTCCATGTCATAAGCTCTGTTTTTTATTTTTTATTTTTATTGGGGTATAGTTGTTTTACAATGTTGTGTTAGTTTCTACTGTAGCTCAATTAACTCTTTTTTTAAAAAAAGTAATTAATTTATTTTTGGTTGTGTTTGTTCTTGGTCTCTGTGTGCAGGTTTTAGTTGCAGCGAGCAGGTGCTACTCTCCTTTTTGGTGTGCGGGCTTCTCATTGCGGTGCTTTCTCTTGTTGCGGAGCACAGGCTCTAGGTGCGCGAGCTTTGTTAGTTGTGGAACGTGGGCTCAGTAGTTGTGGCTTGCGGACTCAGTAGTTGTGACTCGCGGGTTCTAGAGCACAGGCTCAGTAGTTGTGGTGCACAGGCTTAGTTGCTTCGCGGCATGCGGGATCTTCCTGGACCAGGGCTCGAACCTGTGTCCCCTGCATTGGCAGGCGGGTTCTTAACCACTGTGCCACCAGGGAAGCCCCTCGATTAATTCTTTATAATTACATGAAAGCCTTGGAAATTTTGATATCCCCAATTCTTTCTCCAGAAAACCTAGTTTTCAGGATGGATGAGTGGCTAGGGACTTCAGAAAGCTTCATTTTATAGTGAAATCTGGTGAAATATCAATTTATGTTCAAATTGATATCAGGCCTCTCAGTCCTTCAGTATTAAGGTCTATGGCTTAGCCTTCAAGGGATGCTGAAGCATGACGGTTGTGTGTGTGTGTGTGTGTGTGTGTGTATGTGAGAGAGAGAGAGAGAGAGAGAGAAAAGAAATACATGCATCAGTTGAAAGTTTCCAAAACATTTTCCTTTATAACTCTCACATCAGTATGCTTCAGAAGACTAAGCACTGACCCTGATATGTAGCCTCTGCAAACCCCTGATATGAAACGTGTGGTTCTCTTGTAGATTGGCGGAAGGAGAAGTTCCAGGCCTGTGAGTGACTTCGTGTTCTTTCTGGACGTTCCTACTGCTGCCCCCGTGGCCTCTCCTTCAGTTCTCAGTGGTGATGCAGATGCTGGCGCCATCAGTGGTGGTGGCGCGTTGTGGTGCTGACAGTCACATAGGTGGGGCTGGTGGGTGTGACTGATATTGGATGCTAAATAGATATTTTTCAGTCTTTGAAGTCCAGGCTGGTCCTCAGGGCCCTGTGACATATGTAACTCTGAAATTAGTCTTGTGGATCCTTTTCCTGTTTGGAAGGCTGTGAACTTGAGTCACAAGTTTCTAATCTAGGGGGTCTTAGCCTTCTCCCCATGCAGCTGAGAGTCCAGCTTCGGGGGTGGTTGTGTGCTCTTATTATGGGGCAAGGGAAGGCCTTGCATGATAGGCAACTTTCTCTGCAGGACTCTGGATCCAGGATCTGCCCATTCAAACCTTGTGGTCTCTCATGAAAACACGACTGTGGCCTGGAAGGACACCAATGTGAGCTCAGAAGACACCTGCAGCGTATTGGGCTTTGAGAGCATCACATCAGGGTGCTGTTACTGGGAGGTGGAGATCAGGGATGGAGACTGAAGCGAGTGGGCTCTGGGGGTCTGTAGGGAAGATGTGAACAGGAACGGCAGGTATGTAGAATCCACAGATAAGGGGTTCTGGGTTGTGGGGCAGTATGAAATTGGATATTGTGCCTGTACTGTACCTCGGACTCAGCTATCCCTCAGACAGGTTCCCCACAGGGTAGGGGTGTTCCTGGACCATGAGGAAGGGGATGTCTCCTTCTACAACATGACTGATGGCTCCCACATTTTCTCCTTCCCTTGGGCTTCCTTCTTTGGGACCATCTTTCCATACTTCATGATCAAGTCAGGAGATGTGTCCCTGACCGTCTGTTCCAAGGAGGGATGGTCTGAGGGGCACCCTGTGCCCCATAACAGTTCTTTTCTGGAGGAGTCTGTGAGCCTCCCAGGGGAGGGGTTCAGCTTAGGCTCTGCTGCTAATGCTCCCCCCGTGGCTGAGACTCCATTACTCCCCTGCAAACCGGAGGCTGTGTCCCCATAGGGCTCGTCACTGTCCTGGACCCCTCGCTGTGGGTCTTCATGGAGCTGCAGACCCCATGTTACAGAGCCCTCTGCGGTGAGTCCTGGATGGCTGGGAGTCTTGCCCTGTTGCTGTGGAGGCAGACTCCTGGGTGTATGGTTATGAGAATCATCAGTCCTTGCCTTGTGCTCAGGGAGCAGATTATAAAAGCTGACTCTGAGCGCGTTTCGGGGTAGCCTGAATTTTACTATGGGAAGTTGTTTTTCTTTCGGTAATGAAAAATATTTCATAAGATTTTTATACTGTTTGGATGTGATAGATTG
Organism: Monodon monoceros; assembly: GCF_005190385.1. NCBI lineage: Eukaryota > Metazoa > Chordata > Mammalia > Artiodactyla > Monodontidae > Monodon > Monodon monoceros. Next base: position 24,505,548 of record NW_021703780.1, read on the forward strand.
AATTACTCTGTAGAATAAAGTGGTGTTTACTGTATCCAATTTGAGTTTGTGCAGAAGAACCCAGAGGCTGATGGTTGGTCCCCAGATCTGTTTTGGGGGATCTTTACTATTAAGCCAGAAAATGTGGTCATCCAAAAATTTCCAGGGAAATGGGTGGCAGATGGACTTCTAAGAAGTCTAGTATTTTATGTATTTCATATTCTGTGATGGATAAAACACACCCATTTTTCCAAACCTCAGTAAATTTCTGTTACCTGTGAAAAACTTGTGTTGTGTTCATTTAAGGAATTAAGGAGAAGGATCTGGGTTTTTCATTTCTGTCAACAGCAGATGGAAATAAAAGAGTTGATATCCAAATTAAGATGTAAATGAAGAAGAGAATTTTCAGGGGCAGGGTGAATTGTAGAAAGCTTTGACCATGAGCATGGAGCCGGTTATCAATGTATTGCCTCTCAGTACTTCCAAGTCCAATGGTAAAGGTTAATGGAAAACCACAGCAAACGAAAGGAAACAGGACTATTAAGGACCCAGACCTTTGGGAATGAAGTTGTGGTCACTCGACCCGGTAGAGAATCTGACCTGTGGTTCTGGGGTGAGAAGACAGGGGGTAGGAAGTGGAAGAAGGCAGTCATGGATACTGATCTATCCTGTGATCAATTACAGAAAGATGACTTTAATAGCTTTGCATATTTTCTCTTTCTTGTCATGTGTATGTGTGCGTGTGTGTGTTGATTTCTATTTATTATCCATTTTCTTCCTCTTTCTTCTTCTTACACTTGTGCTTTTATTCAAGTTGTTGGAGGTTATGTTTGTAATACAGCCTTCAGGTAGCAGAAGAGTCAAAGGTATCGTGATTACATTTGAGGAGCAGTGTGGATCCAATGTCTGGGTCTGTCTGTCTCCTCGTTTGGGGGAAAGGGTGAGAACGTCTTCCCTTGCAAGGCTAGCTTTGTCTTGATTGGTGAGAAGGCAGAGCTGTGGTGCTGTTACGTGGAATTTCAATTGTGTATAAAATGGTGTGTGTGGAAGCTGAGTGGCCAAAGGTGCAGGGTCTGCCTCAGCCCTAGAGGTAGTGTGTTTTCCCCATATCTGCTATTTCTGTATTCCTTAGAGCTTTCTTTCCCTTCTTTATAGGCTAACTACCTTTTGGTAGTTAATAGTTCTTCATCTCAATTTTCCCCTTTCAAATGACTGATGTGGTTTTTGTCTCCTGCCTGGACTCTGATATAAACATCTCAACTGTAGTGTGGCTTAGAGGAGGGCCCTGCCCTGCCCCCAGTGTGTGGGCAAGAGTAGTTGAGGCATTGACAGATTCATTATAATGGTTACCCCAACACTGAAGTCACACAAATGTACTCTTTGGGGTCCTCATGTGGATTTTAAGTATTCTTTATGTTAATATATTTCCTGTTATATTTATCCCCTCTTCCATTTATCTTATACCTTTATGACACTATATTACTTTTGGATAAGCTATGGGCATATTTCCTTTGAAACAGAGAGAAAAGGAAGATGTTCATGTGATATGAATTATCCACACAACAGAGGAGTAATCTTTTTAAACAAGGGGACGAGCTGCCTAAGTATTTCCGGAAAGAATGATTAAGGTCATCAGTATGGTAGTGCTTTGTCAGAATTGACTGATATAAATGTTATGTAGATGTATAATTTTGTTATCAGTTTTTTTGAAGTTATATTGGTCAAAGTTGCAGAGTACTTTTCTGTGTCTTTTATTATGTTGTTTAGGAAAACATTTAATTAAACAGAAAGGGTTTTTTTCGTGGCTAATTTTTTTTTTAATAAGTTTATTTATTTGTTTTTGGCAGCGTTGGGTCTTCGTTGCTGTGCGCGGGCTTTCTCTAGTTGAGGCGAATGGGAGCTAATTTTTGTTGCGATGCACAGGCTTCTCATTGCGGTGGCTTCTCTTGTTGCGGAGCACGGGCTCTAGGCCTCGTGGGCTTCCGTAGTTGTGGCACGCAGGCTCAGTAGTTGTGGCTTGCTGGCTCTAGAGCACAGGCTCAGTAGTTGCGGTGCACGGGCTTCGTTGCTCTGCGGCATGTGGGATCTTCCCGGACCAGGGCTCGAACCTGTGTCCCCTGCATTGGCAGGCGGATTCTTAACCACTGCCTCACTAGGGAAGTTCCCCCTTCCCCCATTTTATTAGCTTGCTCATCCACACAGCTGAATACTGTCCAGCATCCATTTAATCAAAGAGTCCTTGGCTGGCATTTCCATTGCCTCATTCTCTCTATTTGATTTGATTGTTGCCTATCACCTTCTACACTCACCTGTCTGACACTGTGTGGTCTCAGTGAAGACTGTATGTGATGGAGTGCAGAGTTCTTTAGTCAGAGGGGGAGGAGTCCGCAGAAGAAAGGTCAGGGTGTTTCCGCATGAGGCCACATCCCCAAATGACTTCTGCTTCCCCTTATTGAGACCCCCTGTGCGTCCTCCCACCACACAAAGCTCTGTGGGGAAAAACTCTCTCTCTCATGTTAGGCTCAGACTGGACATCTCTTCCTCCGCACTGGAGGAGTTCCCTGGCTTATCTTTCAATTCCACGGAGTCCCACCTTCTTTCCTCTTTTCTTTCTCTCTTTTTCTTCCGCTAGTTTTCCATACCACATGGCTTTTCCCATGGAGGTGGAGGGATACTGTAATGATCCTGTGTTGATCGAGGTTAACACCCATGTGTCAGCTAAAATCATCCTCTCAGGTACCACCAGAGACATGAATCTCACATCTGGGAGTGACTGAGAATACTGCCACTCAGTACTTTACAAAAGCTCCTCTCAGAGGAGCGCTGTGATGAAGGGCACACACTTATCTGGTCCTCTATACACTTACATCTGATCAAGCCAGGTTAGTAGAAAGCTAGGTCCCTGGTCCACTTCCTCTCATTCTGTCTGGAGATTGCTTCTATGACCTGGCTTTTGGCATTGGCGCTGGTCCACACCAGAGAATGTCATAAAGGATGACCTGACTGGACTTATGGCTGGGCTTAGTGTAGGGGTTTTTTTTTTTTTTTTTTGCTTTACGCGGGCCTCTCACTGTTGTGGCCTCTCCCATTGTGGAGCACAGGCTCCGGACGCGCAGGCTCAGCGGCCATGGCTCACAGGCCCAGCTGCTCCGCGGCATATGGGATCTTCCCAGACCGGGGAACGAACCCGTGTGCCCTGCATCGGCAGGCAGACTCTCAACCACTGCGCCACCAGGGAAGCCCTAGTGTAGGGATTTTTAAAGGTACCTTTCTCAACCTATTAACTGGTATGTCCTCTTTCTGAGGAACCCCTAGGGTTTCTCTGGCCTCAGAGTTTGGAAGCAATGGTTGAATATCATAGGAATGCAAAGAAGTTCAACTATGAATTTTCTGCAAAAGGAAAGAAAAAAGAACCAAGCAGAACAAGGCAGCAATGTAAATGGAAAACTATTTCACTTGACTCAGGACACGTCAACCTTGTTTGAATGTGAAAAGGGAGATGTTAACTCTTGTTTGCTAATGAGACCTCTGTTCCCCAGGGTATCTCACCATTTGAGACTGTTCAAGCACTGAGTGTGATTTCAATGTTTAAAATGCATTTTTTCACTTACTGCAACCCTGTTTATAATATTATGTTCATTATTATGAAATTATACATTCACATGTTTACTTTATGCATAGGGTAGTCCAAACCTAGCCGTGGAGCTGTACTTGATGAGTAATATAAAGGATTTTCAAGGGTTATTTTGACCATGCGTAAGTTTTACCTTCCTGAGAACCAAACTCTTTGTGTAAGATGGGGCTACATACTAGTGGCATTGCTATGGAGAAACAAATTTATTTTTTAATATTACTGTCTCCTCTGAACTCCTCCTCTGGTTCATTGCTACTTATTCAGTTGATCCTCAGGCTCTCTCTCCAGTCTAAATGGGATGCATTCATTATTCGGTCTCACAGAATTCCTTTCCTTAATTTTGGAGCAGTTATTTCAATTTCTAGTTAGTCCTAATTACTTGATTGATGCCCAAGTCTCTTCCAGAGTATAAGTCCTGTAAGGGATATGGATGCCCAAAGCCTGGGGTTTCAATGCCTTTTATATCATGGCTGCTTATTAAATATTTGTTGAATGAATATAATTGATCATGTTTCCCTCCTTGTATTCACTGCTAGAAATTAAGGTCCATTTGTGGCTTATATATTTCTAATAATTGTGCATTTTGGATATAAACTCTCTTGATTTTATTTTACATTTTAATTCTTGTTTTTCATTTTTCTTAATTTCATTTCTTTAGTATTGTATTGTTGTTTTGAAAGAATTTTTAAAGAGCTGTTCAAAATTGTTGTTTAGAATAAGGTAGCATATAAATAAATATGTAAACATACAACCAAACAAATATGAATGAAATAACTCATCTAGCTGAGGAATGGGACTTTCCTGATCACAGCGTTCTCCTTGTCACTTTCTCCTTTTTGGCTTTTGCAGTGTCAAACCCTTCCACTTATCTGTCTCAATCATTTGTTTTTCCTTGCAGACGCTCCTTACACTGGCTTTTAAAATGTTTGTTTCCTAGGATTCAGTCCTAGATTCTCTTCTCTTTTCCTCCTAAATATTATTTCCCATCTATGCCTTAGAAATCAGCTCTCACCCGCATATTCATGACTCCATATCTTCATCTCCTGTTCAATCTCTTTCTTGAACTACAGAACTGCATTTCTATTTAACTTCTAGTCACCTGAGGTGTCATGTGGCCCAAGATATTGCTTTTGTTTTTCATTAAAAGAGGAGGTAAATTGATTGGCAAATAATTTCCAAATTACACTTTATTTATTTATTTTTGAATTTTATTTTATTTTTTAATACACAGGTTCTTATTAATCTATTTTATACATATTGGTGTATATATGTCAATCCCAATCTCCCAATTCATCCCCACCCCCCACCGCTTTCCCCCTTGGTGTCCATACGTTTGTGCTCTACATCTGTGTCTCTATTTCTGCCTTGCAAACTGGTTCATCTGTACCATTTTTCTAGATTCCACATATATACGTTAACGTACGATATTTTTTTTCTCTTTCTGACTTACTTCACTCTGTATGACAGTCTCTAGATCCATCCACGTCTCAACAAATGATCCAATTTCATTCCTTTTTATGGCTGAGTAATATTCTATTGTATAAATGTACCACATCTTCTTGGGGAGCCAGGATATACAGGAGTTTTGCAACAAAGGGCAGGTAGTCGGGAAGGTCAAAAGATTATTGTTAATTAAAGAAAACCAGATATCTCAAATTAAGGAATTTAGCTCTTTTCTATGTATGGGAAGATGCATACATAGATGAGTCTGGGCTCACTGAAATCACTCCTTTGATGTGCACCTCAGCTATCTGGGGCCAGTATCTTGTATTTTCACACCCTGAGTTTCCTCAGGGCTCACCTCAGGGAGTGGCTGCAGTCTGACAGCTGCTAGATTGCAGGTATTCTTTTCAACGCTGAGTTTCCTCAGGGCTCACCAGCTCATGTTGGAGGGCTGCAATCGTTGACGACTGTGACATCCTTTGTTTATTGATATGGCAAGAAATATTCCATTTATAAATATTCCATTCCATTTATAAATTTTCCCTTTATCAGATACAAAAGAGTATAAAATAAAAGGTATTCTTCCCTTATTTCTACCTTTGTCATTTTAAATTTGTAATCTTAAAGAAATTACAACACTGTATGGGCAATCACATGCACTGGTTTCTTATGTATATTTACAGTGATAATATGATTATATTATATGAGCATATATATATATATATATATATATATAAAATAGTGTTTTCATTACACATACCATAAGCAACACAGTTTTTTACCCTGCACCATGCTTTGGGGGAGCTGTTTATGAAGAATATAAAAGGATAGGGACAACCATAAAAATGGATAAGAAAAAATAATTTGCTTCTGGTCTAGAAGTCATGTCATGATCAGATGCCTCAGTTCACACTGACCTGCGGCTTATATGATACTCCTAGTACAGGGGATTCTGTGCTGCTCCAGGCACTGGACAGATGGTCAAATGCCCTGAATCACTGGACTAAAGCCTGAAAAAAGGCTTTAAGGGCCCATCAAAGGAGCCTTGAGACAAGGTGTGAATATGGGATTTATCTATCATATTATAAAATGAGATACGCCCCTCCTCATATTCTAGGAAAATACACACCCTGGCAGGGTGCTCCTTTAGAGTAAGTTGCGTTTCTGGAGAAGTGAGTGCCCAGTACTCATCCTTATAAAACCTGATGGCCCAGAAACCATTCTCAGGTGTGATGCAAATCCTCCCCTTCCTCATTACATGAGGCCTACAAATTCCCAGGTCCCAGGCTCCATGGTCTCCGACTTCTACTTCCCAGTAGCACTTACTGGAGGTGAAGACCTGATGACCCAGCACACAGGGAAGGGAATAAAATCTCTGTGGGTCCTCAGGTAGATCTTGAGACTTCACTCCCCAGGTTACACATCTGTTCCCTTCTGACAAGGTGAGGGAAGGATGTGCCGTGGCTGGATCCAGAGTAATATTCACTGCAAAGACAATAACCCTTTTAATCTCTGAAAAACAGGGATCTTGGAAGCCGAGAAACTATTTGTATTAGCCTGAGATATCTTTGAGCTTGTGGGACATGCATATACTCCCACGTGGACTCTTTCCTCTACAAATCCTGAGACTGATCCTGAGAGTAAGGAGTAGAGTCCCTCTTCGGCCATCAGGGAATGGACTCACCAGCCTGGAACAATTCTTTCCTCCAGTCTGAAAAGAAAAGAAATATGTATTATCAGACCTAGTGCCTGAATTTCCTGGTACAAGAGGTAATTTTCTTTCTTTCTTTCTTTTGTTTTAAAATTTATTATTTATTTAATTAATTTATTTTTGGCTATGTTGGGTCTTCGTTGTTGTGCGCGGGCTTTGTCTAGTTGTGGTGAGCAGGGGCTTCTCTTGTTGCGGAGCATGGGCTGTAGGCGCATGGGCTTCGGTAGTTGTGGCTCACGGGCTCAGTAGTTATGGCTTGCGGGCTCTAGAGCACAGGCTCAGTAGTTGTGGCGCACGGGCTTAGTTGCTCTGCGGCATGTGAGATCTTCCCGGACCAGGGCTCGAACCCGCGTCCCCTGCATTGGCAGGCGGATTCCCAACCACTGTGCCCCAAGAGATAATTTCTTCTATTTGATACTTCTTTTGCTAAGGATCCAAATTTATTCTATAACTTTTGCTTGAACTAAAGTTTCCACTGCTTTTCTTATTAAATATTCTTCTAAGAATTACTTCCTCTAGCTTATACTTTATGTGGTGCAGACTATAGGCATTCCCAACTCACAGTTACCCTCTTCTTAAGCAAATAGCAAAATTACATGTCTGCCTCTCACCACCTTCACTGCATTTAGGTGAGACTATGTGACTGAGTTGTGACCGATAAAATGTGCTCAGCAGGGAACCATATCATTTCTAGGCTTGACAAGAAAATTGTTCATGTGATTTTTTTTTTGTTCTTCTTCTCACTGTAACACTTTCCCACCCAATTCCAGAACTAAAAGGCCCTTAAAATGGAGAATATAGAAGACTGGGAAAAAAAACTTGTTCTCAGAGTTACTATTTTGAAGAGAGTTGCCCAGGAGAGCCACTGACTCAGGTATATTCATAAAATTTGTATGTGTGGTTAAATCACAGAGACATGGGAATTGATTTTTGTAAAAATCAAAGTTAATTACACTGCTCAACGCAGAAAGTGCTGTTGTTCTTGCAGCAAAAGTAGAAATGAAGTTTTCCCTCCCCTGATAACAAGGAAAATAAAGGGAACAGCGAACAGGCTAAAGAAACGTAACCTGGCCTGAAAGAGTTAATCACTCCTTGGTTTACTTTAACTGTCCCTAATTTGTACTAACTAGATTTGTACTTGACAAAGCTAACCTCACTTCCTGACACTATGTAATTTACATTCTGTACCTATCACCCCTAGCTCTGTGTGAATTACAACCCGGGCCCCTTACTCCTAAGCTTATTAGGTCCCAGCACTTACATTCCATACACCCCTCGTAACAAATCACCCCCTATAGTTTTTGCATTTCAGAAACAAGGTCACCGAACGATAAACCAGAGGCAAACGGACACAATTACCAGACTGCAGGACCCCAATTACCGAGCGGCCTGACACCAGCTATGACTGTTTTGAAATAATGCAAAGGAAAGGAAGAAGGCAAGACCTTCACTACTTTGATCCTTATCATATACCCTGGACTTCGAGCCCCACATATAACATCTTCCCTGATTCCCAAGGAGTGGGGGGGCACAGTTCTTGAGGCGCTAGCCTGTTGTGTCTTTCCTGCTGCCTGGAAGAAAAATAAAGCCATCTCTCTCTTCCTCCAAAATCCCTGTTTCCGTATTTCTGTTCCGCCTCAGTGCACAGGGAAGCTGGTATTTCGGCAACATTGTAGAATGAAAGCAAAATATCATAACCAACACTTAAAAAGCATGTGGTCCAGGTTTAATGCTTAGGCAATAGAAGTGACAAAACAGATAAAACTGACTGCATGTAGAGACATCCATGAAAAGAAGAGACAAAACAGTTGCTAAAACTGTTTCCTATGATCATTTAGGAAACATATCTTGTGCCCTAAACAGGACTACAGGAGTTAATTTGAAAGAGAGTATTCTTGGATCTGTTATTGACATCCTATTTTAAAAAAACTATTCATTTAAAAAATAATTATTCACCTTTTTTTCAAACATAAATCAAAATAAATGAAAAACTACCCAAATGTGTAAATTTTCAAGTTTAAAAGGTGATTTTTTTCTAGACCAAGAGTCAACAAATTATGGTCCAGGAGCCAAATCCAGCCCACCCCATGTTTGTGTAAATACAGTTTTATTGTTGCACAGTGATGCTAACTCTTTATGTATTACCTGTGGCTGCTTTTGTGCTAAAAGGGCACAGTTGAGTAATTGTGACAGAGACCATATAACCCACAAACCTTAAAGTATTTACAATCTTGGCCTTTACAGAACAAGTATGGCAATCACTTTTGTAGGCCACCTAAAATAAGAGATGAAATTAAAAGTGCACTCAGCTCAAGGGAATAGTGCATTGAACAAAGTGTTGTAGGAAAATCAAGAATGAGCAAAAATCAAGATGATGGACTTTTTTCAGTTTTACCGGGTAGCTTCAAGTGAGCAGTCATAAAGGGAGACATATAAGAAAAAAAATGAGATTGACAAATATGTCTAAAGTTGTATTTTGGATATAATTATTAACACATGAAACTGTCAGGAAATGTTGAGAAGCCTACTAAATTTGGAGAAAAATGTCAAAAATAACATGAAGAGTTCTTCTGGAATGGCTGAGTAAATAGCTCAGCAAATCCTCTCACCAAAAGCAACAATTAAGACTGGAAAAATTGTCAGAAATAATCACTTTACATGGAAAGTAACAAAGGCACACATCAAATTGGGACCCACTCATTCATGAAAAAATATTTCAAATGATTAATAAAAGAATGCCCATAAAAGGATGATCTCTTGTTACAATAAAATTAAATTAGGAATAAAAAACAGAAGCAAATTTTAGATATAAACCACATTTGGATATTAATCAATATATTTATAAATAATCTGTGGATCAAAAAGGAAATCAAAAGAAAATTTTGAAAATATTTTGAATTGAATAAAAGTGAAAACACCACCTACCAAACTTTATTGGATGCAGCTAAAAGAAGTGCCTAGAGGGAAAATTTAGAGCTCTAAATGTCTGAAGTAGAAAAGGAGTATTATCTTAAACCAATAGCCTAAGCTTCTCCCTGAAAGGACTAAAAAAGAGAAGAGTAAACTAAATTAGAGCAACAGAACAGAATTTTGAGTCCAGAATTCAGTTTATGATCAATTGATTTTTTTCAAAAGGGTCCAGTGCAATTCAATGAGGAAAAGTACACTCTTTTCAAGAGTTGGTGCTAACACAATTGGATATCCACATACAAAAAGACATATTTAGATCTTTCCCTTAACCCACACAAAACAAGTAACTCAAAATGTGTTATAGACCTAAAGGTAACAACTAAAAATATAAAATTTTCAGTAGAAAAATTAGAGAAAAAAATGCATAACCTTGAGTTATGCAAGGAGTACTGATGTTGTAATATAGTAAGAATAAATAAAAATCACAGAAGGGAAAATTATACTCTGCTTTCATTTCTTGCTATCTGCTTTAATTAACTTGTGTCTTGTGAGATGGAGGTGAGAAAGAGATGAGAAGAAAAATACTTTAAAAATTATCATTTTTTGCTATGTTTGCTATGGACCACAAGTTGTGCTTTCTATATTTTTCTCTGTCATGTGGTAGTTAGCATGATGTTTCATAGAATTTAGGAGCTTAATTATATATCTTAGAATCATCTTCGGGCCAATGTACTCACTGGGGTACAATGATGTCTTCTGCCAGCCTGCAAGTGAACAAAATGAGAAAATGTTATTACCCTTCCCTGGTCCTTCTCATATCTTTTCCTCTCTCATCACTGGCATTCTCTAAGTATTCAGTTACTTATTTATCTCTCTGTCCCTTTCCTTCCTCACCATAGTGTGACCATCCCTTTAACTTGAAAATGGTTGGGTTTGTGTATATGTACAGAAAAAAGGTAAAGTTAGAAGAAAAATCAAGCTACAAGCAAGAGAAGGAAGAAAAGGGAAAAAGAGAACATAGAAAATAAAGAAATGATGGAAAGAAAGGTGGATAGTTTGAGAAATGAAGACGGAAAGAAAGAATAATGGACGAAATGGAAGGAATGCAAGGAGGAAAGGAGAAAGGTAAGGAATTAGGAAAAACAGAGGTGAAAGAATAAAGAATTGAAAAGAGCGAGACAAAGACTAAAGATGTGAAAAAATAAAGAATGAAAAGGTGAGGCAAAGGCTGAAACAGGAAAGAAAAGAGTGGTGAGGGAAGTGAAGAGAAAGGAAGGAAAGCTTGGGAAATATCCATCAAAACAATTACATTTTTTTTCTTTTCCATCTCAGTAAAAAAGATACTCTAAGAAAGAAAATGAGTTAACTCACTTTTACAGATTCTCTTCCATTTATGCTTCTACACAATGAGCACATGCAATGGTGTATTACGCCTGACTTTTTCTGGGAAGGAGGTTTAGAAAAGGGTAGGTGTCTTATTATTTGTGGAATTTGATCCCATGAAAGAACTTCTGAGTTACTTACCATTCCTAAATTGAGCTTTCCTCTCATCTGAAAGGAGATGCACATGTAAGATGGGGACTCCCAAAGAGATGAAGATACAGAAAAAAAGACATGCATTCTTCTGAGGAGTTTATCATAATCATTTCTATCATTAGTCAAGCCATTGCTCCCTTCTGAAATTATTTTCATGGATAAAATAAAGTTGAATCACATGATTTTAAGGACTTAATCAAGGTAAGCAGGTAAATTATTCCTAACATGATAGCTGCAATATACAGAGGCAAAAGGGAAATGCAAGAGATACCTAAAATAAGGAGTTAAGGGGAAAGAATGAAGAGAAGCAAGGGATCACCAGAGGAGGACATAATCTTGCAAATAGTTAACTATTAGGATACAATTACCAATTTCCTTTTGCAATTTTTCTGAAAAACAAAAGTAAAAACTTCATTTTAATGTTACAGAGAAAAGAAAAATTAAACTCACTTGGAAGGATGATACAGTTTTCTCCAACACATTTCAAAAAAAAAGAAAGAAAACATATTATGTGTTAATATAGATAATTTTACAGTTAAAATTCAAGAGGGAAATTATCAAATTCCTCCATGAAGTATTCTTTCTAATCTAATTTAGAATACTGAGAATCATGATTATCATCACCTGCAATGTTGTCATGCAATACAAGCTACAACTTATTCAATTTTCCAGTGACTTAAATATTCGCTAAAGGCTTTATGTAATTAATACTAGCAAAATAATCGTGAAGTAGTGCTCCTCTGTTCAAAAAAGAAAGATCTGAGAATCAAAGGGGTCAACAACATGAAGAAGTTTCTGTTGGTAAATGGACAGATCAATGATTTGAACCCAGGTCTGTTTAAATGCAAAACGAAGACTCTGTAACACTATGCCATAAATCTCCACCCCTGGGGCAGCCAGTTGAGGCTTCAATCACAAGGTAGAAAACAGTGGCGTCCTCTACAAGGAACAATCTACTGTACTTTTTAAAAGGTGTCCTGCATAGAAGAGCTTTTGAATTTTTCTTAGAATCAGACTGTGGGCACAGTAAGCACCACGAGAGCTCTTTCAGATATATTCTCATTAACATTTTGCTCATCTCAGAGCCATGACAAGGAGTTATTGTTGGCATGGAGAAAATCAAAAAATAATACATTAGATAAAGAGAAGAATGAATGGGAAAAGTAAGTTAACTGACGAGAGAAGAACAAAGAGAGAAACAGGTAACGGAAGTTGTAATACAGTAAGGATGAATAAAAATCTCGAAAGAGAAAATTATACAGAGGAAGTAGGAGGAACGGAAAAGGGAGGAAGCAAGAAAAATCACTATAGAAAGATCACATCTTATAAATTGTCATTAAAGTTTACCATTTTCTGGGCTTCCCTGGTGGTGCAGTGGTTAAGAATTTGCCTGCCAATGCAGGGGACACGGGTTCAAGCCCTGGTTGGGGAGGATCCCACATGCCACGGAGCAACTAAGCCCGTGTGCCACAACTACTGAGCCTGCGTGCCACAGCTACTGAAGCTCACGCACCTAGAGCCCACGCTCTGCAACAAAAGAAGCCACCGCAATGAGAAGTCAGTGCACCACAGTGAAGAGTAGCCCCCCTCGCCACAACTAGAGAAAGCCCATGCACAGCAACGAAGACCTAACACAGCCCAAAATAAATAAATTAAAAAAAAGAGTTTATCGTTTTCTTTCCTAAGTTGATCTGAAAAAATAAAAAGAGTAATATAAGAATTCTTATGAAACAGCTAATATGAAGATCATATTTTGTAAAAAAATCATTAAATTTACCGTTTTCTTTCTTAATTTGATCTGAAAAATAAAAAAGAGTAATATAAAAATCACTATGAAACAGAAACAAAACAAACACAAAATCTTCCCAAAAATCTCTTCACCTATTCTATATATAATAGGTTAGCCACTTTAGAGGGAAAAAAACATTTATTTTCTGGGTGTTTTACTGTAAAATATATAGGGGTCAACATTGCTCTTTGCCAAGTGGTAAAGTAGATAAAGAATTTTTAATTTATCATGACTGAACTTAAAATCCCACAAAATGATTTCCTAAAGTCCTTATTAAGACTTAATAACATCATTGCTATCATCACCATCATCACCACCATCATGACAATTACCATTGACATTCATTGAGTGCTTTCCCCATACTAGACTCAGTGATACATGCTTTAGAAGTAGCATTACATTTGATCATCAAAAGTGCTCCGGGTAAGTTATTACACTTATGCAGAAGTGTAAACTGAGGTTACAGCAAGGATACATTACTTGCTGAGCTCCCCACAGTGGCTTATTTCAGAGTCAGAACCTTATCCAAAGTCTGTCTGACATCAAAATTAACTATTTTATCCAATAAAATAACCTGTTCTGTTCTCTGTATTATCTCTGGGCAGCTCAGCATCATTTTTTAAACATTTATTTATTTACATTTTATTTCTGGCTGCGTTGGGTCTTCATTGCTGCACGCGGGCTTTCTCTAGTTGCGGCAAGCAAGTGCTGCTCTTCGTTGCGGTGTGCCGGCTTCTCATTGCAGTGGCTTCTCTTATTGCGGAGCATGGGCTCTAGGTGTGCAGGCTTCAGTAGTTGTGGCTCGCGGGCTCTAGAGCACAGGCTCAGTAGTTGTGGCGCAGGGCTTAGTTGCTCCATGGCATGTGGGATCTTCCCAGACCAGGGCTTGAACCTATGTCCGCTGCATTGGCAGGTGGATTCCCAACCACTGCGCCACCAGGGAAGTCCTCAGCATCATTTTTAAAATGAGCTTTTCAGGGCTTCCCTGGTGGTGCAGTGGTTGAGAGTCCGCCTGCCGATGCAGGGGACACGGGTTCGTGCCCCGGTCCGGGAAGATCCCACATGCCGCGGAGCGGCTGGGCCCGTGAGCCATGGCCGCTGGGCCTGCGCGTCCGGAGCCTGTGCTCCGCAACGGGAGAGGACGCAACAGTGAGAGCACCGGGTACCGCAAAAAAAAAAAAAGCTTTTCATCCTCTTTGTTGAACAACATGTCAAATGATGGGTGAGGCTTAGTAATGAATTCATATTTAAAAGTAAGGCCATTTAAAAGCAAACTGGACATCCTTTGTCTCTGGAAATAGCTCTATAAAAGGTGAATTCCTCCTTAGGATCATAAGAGGTAGAGCCAGCCATTATTTTGGAGCCCTTCTAAGTAGCAAATAGTTAAGAAATTTTTTTCTTTAGAGAAATTCAATTTTTATAAAGATGAAGTATTAGTTGTCTTTTGTGTGATGAGCAAGTTCCTAGATTATTGAGTATATGGCAGTAAAATTCATACTGGGAAAATTCATAAAAGTTGTTTCCATGTACACCCTATTTTCAACTCCATGATGCACTCTAATTCTTCATTGCCTTTGACATTGATACGTCTGGAAATCGTTAAAGGTTTATACAGGAGGGTAGGCCTCCTCTTCTGTTTTATGATCACTGTTGCTCTGCTCTGTACTAATAATACCCATTTTCTATTTTCTATAAAATGTAAAACTGTTTCATCTGCATATGGCCCCTCTCTCATTCTCTTTGTTATTATTTGCTTTGGCTTTCATTATAATATAATTCTCCCATTACCAGGTCTCTCCGGTAGAAAGTTTTAAGCATATAATTGTTAGTTATTTTTAACCAATCTACTCCAATGATTCATAAATAATTTATTTTCTTTTAATTTAACTTAATATGTGAGAAAAGAGAAAAAATGGGGCATGCATTTGCCTGTGTATTTTGTTTTTAGAGAAAGAAATTTACAATAGAAGAACGAAGCGTTAAGAGTACAGCAGCACTCTCAAATCCTGATACTATGTAGTGCTATGTAATACTGTGTAATACGTAGCAAGACTATGGAAAGAGTTTGGCTGACCCTCAAAAAGTTAAACAGAGTATACTACATATTTTTTTTTATTTCAACCACATTATTTGAAAATCCAATTAGTCATTTAACGTCATGAAAAACCTCTGACTATTAATTCATGTAATTAATTCACTCTCTTATTCACCGTTTTATGTTCTATTACATTCATAATATGTACTCAAAATGAATCAGACTTAAATACAAGAGCTTAAAGCTATAAAACTCTAAAAAGAAAACATAAAGTTACATTTTCATGACCTTGGGTTTGAGAATGGATTCTTAGAAATGACACCATTGCACAAGCAACAAAAGAAAAAACAACAGAGGAATTGGACTTAATAAAAAAATTGAAAATTTCTGTGCATCAAAAGATGAAAAAGTGAAGAGACAAGGTACAGAATGGGAGAAAATATCTGCAAATTATATATTTTAAGGGCCCAGTATCAGAAATATATGTAGGAAAAAAGCTCTTACTGCTCAACGACAAAAAGAAAAAGAACCCAGTTTAAAAATGGCAGAGAACTTGAATAGATATTTCTCCAAGGAATGCCAATTAGCATATGAAAAGCTGCTCAACTTCTTTTGTCCTTAGGGGAATGCAAATCAAAACCACAATGAGATACCACTTTACAGGCACTAGTATGGCTATAATTTTAAATATTGAAAAATAACAAGTGTTATTGAGATTGGAGAGAAACTGGAACTCTAATACATTGCTGATTGTAATGTAAAATGGTACCATCTCTATGGGAAATAGTTTAGCAGATCCTCAAAAAGTAAAAAAATTGTATACCATATAACCCAGCAATTGCTAAGTATATAAACCCCCAATTCTTGAAAACAGACATTTAAGCAAATACATGTATAGAAATATCCAAAGCAACACCATTCACAATAATCAAAAGGTATAAAAAGCCCAAATGCCCATCAACAACTTTTTGGATAAGCAAAATGTGGTATACCCATACAACGAACTTTTACTCAGCCTTAAAAATGGATGAAGTACGAATACACGTTACAACATGACTGAACCTCAAAAACTTTATGTAAGTGAAAGAAGGCAGACAGAAAAGGGGGCATATTGTATAATCCCATGCATATGAGATCACAGAGACAGAAAGCAGACCAGTGGTTGCCAGAGACTAAGGAGCAGGGGAATGAGAAGTGACTTCTTAACGAGTACGGAATTTACCTTTAGGGTGATAAAATTATTTTGGAACTAGATGGAAGTGATAGTTACTCAATATTGTGAATGTACCAAATGCCACTGAACTGTACACTTCAAAATTGTTAATTTAATGTTATATAAATTTTACCTCAATAGAACTAAAAAATAAATCAGTAGAAGAAATCTACAAATGAAATAACAGAGGGTCTAATCAATTCATTTACTCATGAACAAAGCCCTTGGTTCTAACAAAATGCCAAAATACCCATAGAGTTACTCTCATAGAGTCAAGGGCTGACATTGCTTTAGCTACATAATTTATATTTATGTGAAGATAAAAGGCCTACCTTGCTCTGGCTTATTTTCTTCCTTCATTGTCTCTGAAAAAAAAGAATTAGACAAAAATTTTGACAATTTGGAAAAACAAATAGGAACAAACTTATTACAGATTAAATTGAAGCAAATTGCAAATAGAACAGAGTTTCAAATAGATTGGTATACCAGGGGGAAGTTTTTCCTTATACAATGTGAAGATACTGGAACCCTTTCCTTACTATTGTCTAAAGCTGGGTTTGCTGCAACGATATCTTTGTAAGTGGATCAAAATTTGAAACTCACCATTTTCTTTTATTTTCTCTGCAAAACAAGTAAGATAAATATTGATTAAAATAACTGAAGTAATTCATAAATAAAATTACAGAGGATCAAATATTGATTCTTGTATGGACAAAACTCTATTTTACATAATGTTAAGGTACTAAACATTGTTTTTATACAAGCCAAGTCTGATTTTTCTTCAGGTATGTATTTTCCACTTGGGTGGAGATAAATTCTCCTTTTCCTTCCTTCCTTTCTCTGAATAAACAGATGAGATAAATTTATTTGTTTCCAATAAATTGATACAATTTACAAATGAATTAAGAAGTTTAAATTGATTAGGTTATTAATTAATCAAATCCTTTGTACATAGATGAAGATAAAATACCTTTCTCTTTCTTCATGTCTTCTAAAAAAAAATAGAAGAAATTTTTAATTTTCAGAATGAAAACTGAAATAGACAAACTCTTTATCTTATTTCTATCCACCATGTCCTTCCTTTCCTCTCTATTACTCTCTCTGGTGTCATTTCCCTTAAGCTTGCAGAAATTCCTTTACAGTTTCTTATTAAACAAATATTCTGATAATTCCTTGACTTTCCTTCCTTCCGTGCATGATTGTCTTAATTTTGTCTTTATCACTGAAGGAAGTCTATTTTCACTGGATATATAGACGACTGGGTTGACAGTCTTCTCACTCAGCATTTGAATGCTATTGATGCACTTACTCCTATGATTTCTGATGTGAAACCACCTGATCTTAAATCATTTCTTCTCTGCTGTTTTCCCTTAGAAACATTCAGGAGTTATTTCTTTATCTTTGGTTTTCAAGAATTATGACTGTGATGTATCTAGGCATGTAGCTATTCTTGAAGTTTATTCTTCTTGTATGTTGCCAAGCATTTTGTAACCTTAAGTGTAAATCATCACCAAGTTTGAGAAATTTTTGACATTCTTTTCAAGTATATTTTATGCCTCAATCTTGCTCTCTCCTCTGGGAATCTCACGATTTTTGTGTTAGAACTATTGGTATTACCTTATAGTTTCTCCACAGCTCTCTTCATTGTTTAAGTATATTTTCCTTTTTATTCTTCAGATAAAGAAAAATTCTATAGATTTGTCTTACAGTTTCTGGTCTTTTTACTTCATCATCTACATTCTGCTATTGTGTCAATTGAGTAATATTTACATTTCAGATATATTTTTCAGCTCTAAAAGTTTGATTTGGCTGGGTTTTTTAGTTTCTTTTTCTCTGTTGTGAATTTATTTTTCTTTCACTTCTAGTTTCTTCTACTTTACCTGATACAGCATGGCAATCATAGCCTTCTTTTCCTGCCTTTTTTTTTTTACATATAAAGCCCTGTGTGTCCTTTATCCATATTCCACTAATGATAGATAACATCTTTATAACTATAGCAAAATATCAAAGCCAATAAATTAACATGGGTACAATATTATTAACTATACAACATGTAGCATTCAGGTTTCACCGTTTTGCCATGCACTGATGTGTATGTGTATCTGGGTGTGTATGTATGTCTGTGTTTATGTAATGTTCCACCCTATACAGTGTCAAGTTACTACCACCACAATAAAGATACAGAAATATTCCATAACACAAAGAAAATATCTCATACAATCTCTTTATATTCCTACTCCACAACCCTGTTCAGCTCTTGTACCCTGTCAGCCACTAATCTACACTCCATCTTTATAGTTATGTAATTTTTCAAATGTTATACAAATAGAATGACATAATATATAATCTTTTGAAATAGGCTTTTTTTTCGCAAAGAACAGTGTAACTCCAAAAGGTTTGCTGTATGAATCAATAGTCTGCTCTACTTTACTGCTGAATAGGATTCCATTGTATGGATGTACAACAGTTTATTTAACCTTTCATCTGTTGAAAGGTATTTGCTTTGTGTCCAATTTTCTGCTAATACAAATAAAGTTACTATGGATATTTGTTTCTCTTCCAACACTCAGAACACAGAGTTAATATTTATGCAGATGTCACAGGAATAGGCTCTGGGGACAGATGGGCAAGCTTGCCTCCATTGCAGGCCCTCTCACTGCACACATGAGAGCCTCCTCCTCTTTCCCACAGCTACAGCCATTGATGTCACTTCTGTTGCTGTTGCCACTGCTGCTGTCACAAATCTGGACCCAGGTCAAAACCCCATTGGAGGATTTTAGTGGTTCCATATCCATCTCTTTTATCGGCCTAAGAGAGTAGAACGGTAGCTTTCCTGTTGCCTGTTCTATAATAGTCCTCAGTGAAATATTTGCAATTAGCCCTTACATAGCTGTGATGTTTGAATTCCTTCAGTTGGATTGTGTGGCTCTATCCTTTGAAGTAGATTCTAATACTATATTGATTGCTTTAATCTATTATTAGGAATTTTAAAAGATATTTGTTCAAATTTTGCTTCCTGTATTGTGCCAATAACCATTTTTCTGTTGTGTTGACTGTGTTCATTTAAATTGAGTTTTAAAAAATTTTGTCTTGATTTTACTTAAGAACATTTATTTAAATTCAGTGTGTTTGTTTTTAGAATAAAATATTTTTGTGGGATTTCATTCATTAATACTCATTGATTCCTAATGCCATCTAAGAATCTATACTGAAAAAAATCCCAGTGTGTTTCTTTGAAAATTTCTGCATATTCAGGTTTTTTGAATTTGTAAAATATTGCACATTTTATTTTTCTAAGGAGATAATAATTTTTTTCTTACAGCAACTTTAAAAAATTGTGAAAACTCTGTGGTAAAATTTTTCTTAACATCACCCTACAAATCTTGCTTGAGAATATAGGATTTCTTCTTTACACTTGCACATTCTTTACGATAAAATATATTATAATTCAATCCTCCATCTGATTTAGAAATCTACTCATTAATATAAGAAAAACAATTCCTGTGTATGACCATTAGGATTTCAATTAAATGGTATCAGTGGTTAGTCAACTCATGACCTTTTTTTCAGGTATATTAAATAATGAAAAAGGTCTCACCATTAAAGTATTTCCTTATATATAGAGCTCAAATATGACTCTTTACAACTTCAAGCAGTTATTTGTTATGCTAACAGTTGAGAGAACTCTGAAGAGAGAGAGAGAGGGAGAAACAGAGACTGAGAGAATCTGCTCTCAATGAAGGGTTATCAAAATAGTTGAGAAATTTCAACTATTTATTTATTTATTCTGTTAATTTGAAAGAAATGTTTTTAGAAGCTTTGCAATTTGGGGGAATGGTACACTTGATGACTTGCAGTTTGTCAAACTCTCTTAAACTGTGTTGTCCAGAACTAAATGAATGAGCTCCCATCAAAAGCAACAAGTAAACAATGGAATGAGACTGCCACATCTCTTGGCTCCAATTCTGCTTTTATAATGGGAAGTTCATACTCTGCTCCTCTCTGTTATCATCACCACTCAGGAACCATGTCAAAGTCTGTCAGAGTAGTGGACAGTTCTCTTAAGATGTCATGACTTTAATTATTTAAATATTTAGTAACTTACCATTTTTGCGATATTCCTCCCAGGATACATTAATAATAAAGAACACCACTATGAGGCAGAGAAGATGAGTTGCAGGGAAAGTGTCTACGTCATCTACTTTGAGGTGAGATTCTGAAAAAGTTATGCCAGAGAATTTTCTTATTACCATTCAGCTCAATCTTACTGCTGTTTCTACAATAGAAGTTTTATTCTATACTTCAAGTAACCTGTAGGTCTATGACCAAGTTTCAATCTTCATAGATAGACTTGAGGGATCTCATTACTTCTAAGTATCACAGGGGTGGATTGCAGCAGCCACTCAGAAAACAGTGTGGGATTGAATATCTCAGTGTAGACCAGGGGTTAGAGAAGTGCTTCTCCCATGGGTTGTGAAGGATTGCTGAGTGTGGACACTTCACAGTAAATGAGGGGATCTCTGCCAAATTCCAGATATGCCCTCATCACTTTGCTGTATCCTATGAAGCTAAACGTGATTTAGGTCAGGGATTGGCCAACTCAAGTCTGACATATAGTTTTGGAAGGCTTGTGATTTCAGAATGGATCTTACATTTTTATATCATTGGAAAAATGAAAAGAATAGTATTTGTGACACAAAAATAAAAAATTCAAATTTTGCTGTCCACTGAACTCAGCTATGCTTATTCATATACATATGGTCTATAGCTGCCTTTTCACTACAGTAACAGAGATGAGTAGTTGCATCAAGATGAAGTGCAGTGACACAGTTATAACTCCACATCATTCTACAAGGCAAAATATTATATAAACATATGGAAAATCATAAGAAATGCCAAGTTAGGAATCCATATGTTCTCACCCTTCCCTTTGCTTTACACCATGATACATACATTCTGTGCTCAGTTAACTTACCTATCACACGCAGCTCCACAATGGCTTCTTGGGAGATGTGACCATCCTTAAAATGACACCGATATTGGCCATCATCAGAGGCACGGATGTGTTGGATCAGCAGGGCCACAGCGCCTTTGCCAATGGAGTCCCCCACCAACTCTGTCCTGCCACGGTACCCCAGCATTTGCTCCTCTCCTTGTCCTGTCCATTCTGGTACACAAGCACTGTGGAGGAGATCTGGGCTCGGTACCACCGGATCTGCAGGTGGGCTGCACTCTGCTCAGGAGACAGCTGGCAGGGCAGACTGGCATCTGCCCCTAGCAGGACCATGATGGGCTGAGCTGGTCCCTTCACAGAAAACCCAGACACTGCACGAAAATTAGAGACAAATTGGGGGAATGAATGGGGGTGGGGGGCAGGATGAGATGGTAGACCCCCCTGCATTCATTATGTAGGGACCCAAACGTATTCCTTTCTTATTTGTGTTATTTTTTGACCTCAAATTAAAGAGACAATAACAGAAAATGTCATTATTGTGACTTCATAGTTGGTTCTCTTCAAACCTGGAGTCTGAAAACTTCATCTTGAGGGGCCCTTTTATTTTATGAAGAAAGGACTTATGTCCCAGAAAGAATAACTGGGTTGTCCAAGATCATAAGCAGATAGAGCTCAGGGATCCTGAGTCCAAATTCTTTGTACTCAGACTTGGGTTTTCTTGGCAGTGAAAACATTACAAAGTATGTTTTAACAAACAGTTACATCAAATTTAAACAGGCTAAAATCAGTCATATGCAATAAAGAATTAGATAAATATTATAGCTATGCGTTTTATGAGGTCTGCTCAAAGGAGTAAGGTGTGTTGATGTGAAGGAGATCACTCCCTCCCTTTGCCCGAGCCTTCAAGCCTTCTGTTAGCAGCAGACACAGCCACAGTTTCCCCAGAAATAACTGCTTTGAGAAGATGCAGAGTTGGGACTGATGGACCCATTATATGAGAAGAACCACTGAAAACACACCTACAAATAAAAGGCATGAAGTAAAACACTGACCTGGGGAGCACCACGTGGACACCTGGAGAAGGAGAAGAGTGGGGAGAAAGCCAGCAGGAAGGAAGCTGGGAAAACCCGCCATTTTCTTCAGAGCAGAAAGTGGAGCAGGTGGAAGCACAAAATGTTCACTCTGACAATGAGGTACTCTGTCGGAGAAGGTGCTGAGAAGATAGCCGAGTGAAAGTTCTTGGAAAACAAAAATCCCGTGTTCAAAGACATACTTTTATACACAGGTTTTTGGCTCTTTTCCCTCACAGACCTTGAGAAAAACATCACCAACGCCCACCCGTTCCCAATGGGTTTTTTTTCTTCCCTCCTCCTTCTTCTTCTTTTTTTCTTCTGAAAACTGTTTCCCCAGCAGGTGTAGAAAACTGTAAACTGTTCTCTTGTGTCCTGTGGGCTCACTTGCTTATCTACAGATTCACCTTCTCACTGGGACTCTCTTGAAACCGAAAACCCTGAGTTCAATGTTGAGAGATGAAGTCAGACACAAAATTTGTCCACTCCACTCAGCCAAACTATTTTCCCCCTTCATTCATTCATTCATACATTTATTTATTTATTTTGACTGCAAATACTCTTGTGGCTTAACTTCTGAAAGGGAAGAGAGTTTTGTTACCACATGACCCAGAGCTCAAGCCCTTCTTTTTCCAGGACCCACATGTCCCACAGACACACCTGCACATCACCATATGTTTCTCTCTCACCATCCAGATTGAGCCAAGGGGAGCTGCTGGAAGCTCCTGGAACCTACAAGACCTGGCACCTACAAGACCCAGCTCCAGAGACAATTTGCACCTGGCTGTCCTCGAGGCCAGCCTCCAATGGTGTGGCTTCAGGGGCTGGAAACGGCAGGTTTCTAACCCATTCTTGGATTAGGAAAATATTCTTAGGAAGGAGGAAAAACAGGGCTGCCAATAGGCACTGGCATTTGAATGCCTCTCCTGGAATAGGTTTAATGAGAAAGTCACAGCCTGCCTGCAGCTCTTTTACTTACTTTGAAAGTGGAAGTAATAAAGGTCACCCTAGGGGACTTTGGACTGGGCTGAGCTATAGAATGATAGGAACTCTAAAGTTGCTTTGGTAAAAAATGCTCAGTGTAGCTCCCCCCTCCCACCTGCAAAGGACTGAAATGACATTATTTGGGGAGAGGGAGTCATCTTCCTGTATACTACTCAGTTCGGCCGGTAATCCAAATGTCCATCTAACAAAGCTAGCTGATTTAGAGGATAAGCCCAGGAGAAGCACGCTTACTCTCACCACACCATGATTGACATTGGAAGCCACGTGCAGAGCTGCACAGGGGGAAATAAGAGGTTGAAAATGGAGGGCTCTGTGCTCCAAGAATAGGTCTGTATTTTCAAAAACCTTAGGGTTCCCCAAAGTAGAATAGATATAACTACACAGTTTTACTGTGCTAGATACAGAATGCTCACATGGCATTTTCTTTCCATTTCACACTCTTTCTAAGTTTATTTCATGTTTCTTCATGTCACACAAGGTTTACAGATAATCAGGGACACAAATAGCAATTGCATAAATATTAGTACGTAAGCCCCTAACTGTCAGGCTAAATGAGTACCAAGATCCTAAACAAATATTTTCTAGAGACAATGAGGTACATTTGCCTTTTTAGAAATCAAATGTCTTGAGATATAATTTGCATGCAATGGAATGCATGGGTTTTTTTTTAACAACCATGTTAGAAAACCATGTTAAAAAACAAAGATTTTTTTTTAATATCTTTATTGGGGTATAATTGCTTTACAATGGTGTGTTAGTTTCTGCTCTATAACAAAGTTAGTTTCTGCTCTATAACAAAGTGAATCAGCTATACATATACATATGTTCCCATATCTCTTCCCTCTTGCGTCTCCCTCCCTCCCACCCTCCCTATCCCACCCCTCCAGGCGGTCACAAAGCACCGAGCCGATATCCCTGTGCCATGCGGCTGCTTCCCACTAGCTATCTACCTTACGTTTGTTAGCGTATATATGTCCATGACTCTCTCTCGCCCTGTCACAGCTCACCCTTCCCCCTCCCCATATCCTCAAGTCCGTTCTCCAGTAGGTCTGTGTCTTTATTCCTGTCTTACCCCTAGGTTCTTCATGACATTTTTTTTCTTAAATTCCTTATATATGTGTTAGCATATGGTATTTGTCTTTCTCTTTCTGACTTACTTCACTCTGTATGACAGACTTTAGGTCTATCCACCTCATTACAAATAGCTCAATTTCGTTTCTTTTTATGGCTGAGTAATATTCCATTGTACATAAGTGCCACATCTTCTTTATCCATTCATCCGATGATGGGCACTTAGGTTGTTTCCATCTCCGGGCTATTGTAAATAGAGCTGCAATGAACAATTTTGTACATGACTCTTTTTGGATTTTTGTTTTCTCAGGGTATATGCCCAGTAGTGGGATTGCTGGGTCATATGGTAGTTCTATTTGTAGTTTTTTAAGGAACCTCCATACTGTTCTCCATAGTGGCTGAACCAATTCACATTCCCACCAGCAGTGCAAGAGGTTGCCCTTTTCTCCACACCCTCTCCAGCATTTATTGTTTCTAGATTTTTTGATGATGGCCATTCTGACTGGTGTGAGATGATATCCCATTGTAGTTTTGATTTGCATTTCTCTAATGATTAATGATGTTGAGCATTCTTTCATGTGTTTGTTGGCAGTCTGTATATCTTCTTTGGAGAAATGTCTATTTAGATCTTCCGCCCATTTTTGGATTGGGTTGTTTGTTTTTTTGTTATTGAGCTGCATGAGCTGCTTGTAAATTTTGGAAATTAATCCTTTGTCAGTTGCTTCATTTGCAAATATTTTCTCCCATTCTGAGGGTTGTCTTTTCATCTTGTTTATGGTTTCCTTTGCTGTGCAAAAGCTTTTAAGTTTCATTAGGTCCCATTTGTTTATTTTTGTTTTTATTTCCATTCCTCTAGGAGGTGGGTCAAAAAGGATTTTGCTGTGATTTATGTCATAGAGTGTTCTGCCTATGTTTTCCTCTAAGAGTTTGATAGTTTCTGGCCTTACATTTAGGTCTTTAATCCATTTTGAGCTTATTTTTGTGTATGGTATTAGGGAGTGATCTAATCTCATAGTTTTACATGTACCTGTCCAGTTTTCCCAGCACCACTTATTGAAGAGGCTGTCCTTTCTCCACTGTACATTCCTGCCACCTTTATCAAAGATAAGGTGTCCATATGTGTGTGGGTTTATCTCTGGGCTTTCTATCCTTTTCCATTGATCTATCTTTCTGTTTTTGTGCCAGTACCATACTGTCTTAATTACTATAGCTTTGTAGTGTAGTCTGAAGTCAGGGAGCCTGATTCCTCCAGCTCCGTTTTTCGTTCTCAAGATTGCTTTGGCTATTCAGGGTCTTTCGTGTTTCCATACAAATTGTGAAATTTTTTGTTCTAGTTCTGTGAAAAATGCCAGTGGTAGTTTGATAGGGATTGCATTGAATCTATAGATTGCTTTGGGTAGTAGAGTCATTTTCACAATGTTGATTCTTCCAATCCAAGAACATGGTATATCTCTCCATCTATTTGTATCATCTTTAATTTCTTTCATCAGTGTCTTATAATTTTCTGCTTACAGGTTTTTTGTCTCCTTAGGTAGGTTTATTCCTAGATATCTTATTCTTTTTGTTGCAATGGTAAGTGGCAGAGTTTTATTGATTTCACTTTCAGATTTTTCCTCATTAGTATATAGGAATGCCAGAGATTTCTGTGCATTCATTTTGTATCCTGCTACTTTACCAAATTCATTGATTAGCTCTAGTAGTTTTCTGGTAGCATCTTTAGGATTCTCTATGTATAGTATCATGTCATCTGCAAACAGTGACAGCTTTACTTCTTCTTTTCCGATTTGGATTCCTTTTATTTTCTTTTCTTCTCTGATTGCTGTGGCTAAAACTTCCAAGACTATGTTGAAAAAGAGTGGTGAGAGTGGGCAATCTTGTCTTGTTCCTGATCTTAGTGGAAATGCTTTCAATTTTTCACCATTGAGGATGATGTTGGCTGTGGGCTTGTCATATATGGCCTTTATTATGTTGAGGGAAGTTCCCTGTATGCCTACTTTCTGCAGGGCTTTTTTTTTTTATCATAAATGGGTGTTGAATTTTGTCAAAAGCTTTCTCTGCATCTATTGAGATGATCATATAGTTTTTCTCCTTCAGTTTGTTAATATGGTTTATCACATTGATAGATTTGCGTATATTGAAGAATCCTTGCATTCCTGGAATAAACCCCACTTGATCATGGTGTATGATCCTTTTAATGTGCTGTTGGATTCTGTTTGCTAGTATTTTGTTGAGGATTTTTGCATCTATGTTCATCAGTGATATTGGTCTGTAGTTTTCTTTCTTTGTGACATCCTTGTCTGGTTTTGGTATCAAGGTGATGGTGGCCTCGTAGAAGGAATTGGGGAGTGTTCCTCCCTCTGCTATATTTTGGAAGAGTTTGAGAAGGATAGGTGTTAGCTCTTCTCTAAATGTTTGATAGAATTCGCCTGTGAAGCCATCTGGTCCTGGGCTTTTGTTTGTTGGAAGATTTTTAATCACAGTTTCAATTTCAGTGCTTGTGATTGGTCTGTTCATATTTTCTATTTCTTCCTGATTCAGTCTCAGAAGGTTGTGCATTTCTAAGAATTTGTCCATTTCTTCCAGATTGTCCATTTTATTGGCATAGAGTTGCTTGTAGTAATCTCTCATTATCTTTTTTATTTCTGCAGTGTCAGTTGTTACTTCTCCTTTTTCATTTCTAATTCTATTGATTTGAGTCTTCTCCCTTTTTTTCTTGATGAGTCTGGCTAATGGTTTATCTATTTTGTTTATCTTCTCAAAGAACCAGCTTTTAGTTTTATTGATCTTTGCTATTGTTTCCTTCATTTCTTTTTCATTTATTTCTGATCTGATTTTTATGATTTCTTTCCTTCTGCTAACTTTGGGGGTTTTTTTGTTCTTCTTTCTCTAATTGCTTGAGATGCAAGGTTAGGTTGTTTATTTCAGCTGTTTTCTGCTTCTTAAGGTGGGCTTGTATTGCTATAAACTTCCCTCTTAGAACTGCTTTTGCTGCATCCCATAGGTTTTGGGTCATTGTGTCTCCATTGTCATTTGTTTCTAGGTATTTTTTTATTTCCTCTTTGATTTCTTCAGTGATCACTTCGTCATTAAGTAGTGTATTGTTTAGCCTTCATGTGTTTGTATTTTTTACAGATCTTTTCCTGTAATTGATATCTAGTCTCATGGCGTTTTTGTCAGAAAAGATACTTGATACAATTTCAATTGTCTTAAATTTACCAAGGCTTGATTTGTGACCCAAGATATGATCTACCCTGGAGAATGTTCCAAGAGCACTTGAGAAAAATGTGTATTCTGTTGTTTTTGGATGGAGTGTCCTATAAATATCAATTAAGCCCATCTTGTTTAATGTATCATTTAAAGCTTGTGTTTCCTTATTTATTTTCATTTTGGATGATCGGTCCATTGGTGAAAGTGGGGTGTTAAAGTCCCCTACTATGAATGTGTTACTGTCGATTTCCCCTTTTATGTCTGTTAGTATTTGCCTTATGTATTGAGGTGCTCCTATGTTGGGTGCATAAATATTTACAATTGTTATATCTTCTTCTTGGATCGATCCCTTGATCATTATGTAGTGTCCTTCTTTGTCTCTTCTAATAGTCTTTATTTAAAGTCTATTTTGTCTGATATGAGAATTGCTACTCCAGCTTTCTTTTGGTTTCCATTTGCATGGAATATCTTTTTCCATCCCCTTACTTTCAGTCTGTATGTGTCTCTAGGTCTAAAGTGGGTCTCTTGTAGACAGCATATATATGGGTCTTGTTTTTGTATCCATTCAGCCAATCTGTGTCTTTTGGTGGGAGCATTTAGTCCATTTACATTTAAGGTAATTATCGATATGTATGTTCCTATTTCTATTTTCTTAATTGTTTTGGGTTTGTTATTGTAGGTCTTTTCCTTCTCTTGTGTTTCTTGTCTAGAGAAGTTCCTTTAGCGTTTGTTGTAAAGCTGGTTTGGTGGTGCTGAACTCTCTCAGCTTTTGCTTGTCTGTAAAGGTTTTAATTTCTCCATCAAATCTGAATGAGATCCTTGCTGGGTAGAGTAATCTTGGTTGCAGGTTTTTCTCCTTCATCACTTTCAGTATGTCCTGCTACACCCTTCTAGCTTGCAGAGTTTCTGCTGAGAGGTCAGCTGTTATCCTTATGGGGATTCCCTTGTGTGTTATTTGTTGTTTTTCCCTTGCTGCTTTTAATATGCTTTCTTTGTATTTAATTTTTGACAGTTTGATTAATATGTGTCTTGGCATATTTCTCCTTGGATTTATCCTGTATGGGACTCTCTGTGCTTCCTGGACTTGATTAACATTTCCTTTCCCATATTAGGGAAGTTTTCAACTATAATCTCTTCAAATATTTTCTCAGTTCCTTTCTTTTACTCTTCTTCTTCTGGAACCCCTATAATTCGAATGTTGGTGCATTTAATGTTGTCCCAGAGGTCTCTGAGACTGTCCTCAGTTATTTTCATTCTTTTTTCTTTATTCTGCTCTGCAGTAGTTATTTCCACTATTTTATCTTCCAGGTCACTTATCCGTTCTTCTGCCTCAGTTATTCTGCTATAGATCCCATCTAGAGTATTTTTAATTTCATTTATTGTGTTATTCATCATTGAGTGTTTCATCTTTATTTCTTCTAGGTCCTTGTTAAATGTTTCTTGCATTTTGTCCATTCTATTTCCAAGATTTTGGATCATCTTTACTATCATTATTCTGAATTCTTTTTCAGGTAGACTGCCTATTTCCTCTTCATTTGTTAGGTCTGGTGCATTTTTATCTTGCTCCTTCATCTGCTGTGTTTTTCTGTCTTCTCATTTTGCTTATCTTACTGTGTTTGGGGTCTCCTTTTTGCAGGCTGCAGGTTCGTAGTTCCTGTTGTTTTTGATGTCTGTGTCCAGTGGCTAAGATTGGTTCAGTGGGTTGTGTAAGCTTCCTGGTGGAGGGGACTAGTGCCTGTGTTGTGGTGGATGAGGCTGGATCTTGTCTCTCTAGTGGGCAGGTCCACGTCTGGTGGTGTGTTTTGGGGTGTCTGTGGACTTATTATGATTTTAGGCAGCCTGTCTGCTAATGGGTGGGCTTGTGTTCTTGTTTTGCTAGTTGTTTGGCATAGGTTGTCCAGCACTGTAGCTTGCTGGTCATTGAGTGATGCTGGGTGCTGGTGTTAAGATGGAGGTCTCTGGGAGATTTTTGCCATTTGATATTATGTGAAGCTGTGAGGTCTCTTGTTGAGCAGTGTCCTGAAGTTGGCTCTCCACCTCAGAGGCAGAGCCCTGACTCCTGGCTGGAGCACCAGGAGCCTTTCATCCACATGGCTCAGAATAAAAGGGAGAAAAAGTAGAGAGAATTAGTAGAAGTAGGAAGAAAGAAAGAAAGAAAGAAAGGAGGGAAGGAAGGAAGGAAGGAAGGAAGGAAGGAAGGAAGGAAGGAAGAAAGAAAGAAAGAAAGAAAGAAGAAAAGAAAGAAAGACGGCAAGAAGGAAAGAAAGGGAGGGAGGGAGGGAGGGAGGGAGGAAGGAAGGAAGGAAGGAGGGAAGGAAGGAAAAAAGACAGAAAGAAAGAAGATACAGTAAAATAAAATAAAGTATAATAAAGTTATTGAATTAAAAATAATTATTTAGAAAAAAAAGGGACGGATAGAACCTTAGGACAAATGGTGGAAGCAAAGTTATACAGACAAAATCTTACACAGAAGCATACACATACACATTCACAAAAAGAGGTTAAGGGGAAAAA
The DNA here is from genome assembly GCF_005190385.1 of Monodon monoceros. NCBI lineage: Eukaryota > Metazoa > Chordata > Mammalia > Artiodactyla > Monodontidae > Monodon > Monodon monoceros. Next base: position 24,535,619 of record NW_021703780.1, read on the forward strand.
ATCATAAATCTTCCTCTCAAAGTCCACCTCCTCAATTTGGGATGATTCGTTGTCTAAAGGAGGGAAGGAAGGAAGGAAGGAAGGAGAGAAAGAAAGAAAGAAAGAAAGAAAGAAAGAAAGAAAGAAAGAAAGAAGGTAAAGTTTAATAAAGTTATTAGAATTAATTATTAAGAAAAAAAAATTTTAAAACAACAACAATGGACGGATAGAACCCTAGGACAAATGGAGGAAGCAAAGCTATACAGACAAGATCTCACACAGAAGCATACACATTCACAAAAAGAGGAAAAGGGGAAAAAATCATAGATTTTGCTTTAAAAGTCCACCTCCTCAATTGGGGATGATTCATTGTCTATTCATGTATTCCACAGATGCAGGGTACATCAAGTTGAATGTGGAGCTTTAATCCGCTGTTTCTGCGGGTGCTGGGAGAGATTTCCCTTTCTTTTCTTTGTTCCCACAGCTCACAGGGGCTCAGCTTTGGATTTGGCCCTGCCTCTGTGTGTAGGTCAATGGAGGGCGTCTGTGTTTTGCTCAGACAGGACGGGGTTAAAGGAGCCGCTGATTCGTGGGCTCTGGCGCACTCAGGCCGGGGGGAGGGAGGGGCACGGCGTGCGGGGCGGGCCTGCAGCGGCAGAGGCCGGCGTGACGTTGCACCAGCCTGAGGTTCGCCGTGCGTTCTCCCGGGGAAGTTGTCCCTGGATCCCGGGAACTTGGCAGTGGTGGGCTGCACAGGCTCCCCGGAAGAGGGGTGTGGATAGTGACCTGTGCTCCCACACAGGCCCCTTGGTGGCGGCAGCAGCAGCCTTAGCGTCTCCCGCTCGTCTCTGGGGTCCGCGCTTTGAGCCGCGGCTCGCGCCCGTCTCTGGAGTTCCTTTAAGCAGCGCTCTTAATCCCCTCTCCTCGCGCACCAGGAAACAAAGAGGGAAGAAAAAGTCTCTTGCCTCTTCGGCAGGTCCAGACTTTTCCCCGGACTCCCTCCCGGCTAGCCGTGGCGCACTAACCCCTTCAGGCTATGTTCAAGCCGCCAACCCCAGTCCTCTCCCTGCGCTCCAACCGAAGCCCGAGCCTCAGCTCGCAGCCCCGCCCGCCCTGGCGGGTGAGCAGACAAGCCTCTAGAGCTGGTGAGTGCCAGTCGGCACCGATCCTCTGTGCGAGAATCTCCTCGCTTTGCCCTCCGCACCCCTGTTGCTGTGCTCTCTTCCGCGGCTCCGAAGCTCCCCCCTCCGCCTCCCGCAGTCTCCGCCCGCGAAGGGGCTTCCTAGTGTGTGGAAACTTTTCCTCCTTCACAGCTGCCTCCCACTGGTGCAGGTGCCGTCCCTGTTCTTTTGTCTCTGTTTTTTCTTTTTTTTCTTTTGCCCTACCCAGGTACGCGGGGAGTTTCTTGCTTTTTGGGAGGTCTTAGGTCTTCTGCCAGCATTCAGTAGGTGTTCTGTAGGAGTTGTTCCACGTGTAGATGTATTTCTGGTGTATCTGTGGGGAGGAAGGTGATCTCCGCGTCTTCCTCTTCCGCCATCTTCCCAGGAGCCCCCTCTCTTTTATTTTAAAGAAAAAAAGAAAAGAAAAGACAAAATGTGCGCCAAATATGCCTCTTGAAATTGTCTTCTTGAAATGTTGACGTCTTTGGAATTTTCTGGTCGATTTACGACCCCAGGATTTTTTTGATGGCAGGTGTCATTTACAGGCCTGCAATTATTTTGAATATTAAGTGACCATTAGCGCTGTTGTGTGAAACGGCCAGAAGGCGGCAGCACTTCTCCTTACCAAATCTGGTTACTAGGGCAACAGAGCCATAATGGAAGTTGTGCCGCAGGTTGCAAATTAGAACGGAAA